>NC_142111.1:1883103-2034137 GCF_056152115.1 Neolamprologus brichardi
TCTTAGTTTTCTCCTTGACGGGCAAAAGAAACGAAATTTCTTCTACCTACTTTACATCAAAGTCGGAGTTTCTGTTAACATTTCCAGCCCAGTGATTTACAATTGTCAGAAAATCACTTTCTCCCTCTCTTTAAGCAGCTTTGGATTTATCCAAAATCTGTGGATGGATTCTAAAATGTCCAAACAGTAAACATGTGGGCTGATGTGAGCCACGTTAAGGTTAACATCAAGTAAACAGCTGAAGTTAAATCATATCGACCTTCATTAGGTTTTTTTTGGAAGAGGTTTGCACAGCTTGGTTTGCTCTAGGCCAAGAGTAACAACGCTGGAAAAATGAGAGAATGCAAATACATATTCACAGGTCAGTCAGTGGAAAAAGTCTGTTTGCCACATGAATTTGAAACAGATGTTGTCTTCTTCTGTTATATATGGTTTTTTTGCCAGGTTGACAACGAAGTTTAGAAGTCATGATGTAGTCCTCTGGCTCGGATTAGCATAGCATCTGTTATAGCACTTAATTACACAGGCAGAAGGTTTGGTTTGGTTGGTAATTAGATGGGAAGTCGTGTGTGTTTGTGTGTATAGGTGTGTGTGCTGTTGTAATGCAGTCCTTGGGGAGGACAGGTGAAGTCAGGACTGGGTTTCTGGGCGTCAGAGCAGCTGGATGTTTCACATCTGTGTAGCATGATACAAAACAACTATGTGTCAAATGAGATCAGCTCTGAGCATGAAAAAGGGGGAGCTTACGTTTATACTCAGAGAGTATAAATCAGCCTCGATTGAGATTCTACTTCAGATAGGAATCACCCACATTTCTGAAAGTGCTTTTAGCAAGCTTTACATAGAGATCAGGAACTTGAGTGGTCATATTTGACAACCTGGATCAGGAGGTGGTCATGTTTGTGCTTGGGTTTGGGTTGGCAACAGAAGACCTCTGGTTAAGGTTAGAAAAGAAATGGACTAAGTGGTAAAAGTGGCGATTACATGCAAACTATTTGTCACAAAAAGGTTCAATTAACTGCAGTAAATTTGTGAAAATCTCAATACACATACACAGAAATCACTCACAACTTGTGAACAATTACTGCAGGATAGTCATTTAACTTTAAAATGGCAGAAAGTCATAAACTTTGGCTTTATATCAACATATGGCTAGAATACAACCAGTTAGCAACCACTTGACTTGAGCCACCTTTGTTAAAGAGTTGTATATCAAATGAGTTGAGCTCATTGGGACAGAAGGCCTTGGGGAGGGCAGGTGAGGTCAGGGCTGGGTTATCATCAATGTACGATTATGGATCGTGGCAGTTTGGAAACAGGTTCCCTACCACCAAGCAATGTGAACACTCACCGTGAAAGTGGTTGAAAGTCAACGGTTGAGAATGTTCATGCACAACCTCTAGTTGTGGTGACAAACTGCAACTAAGAACACATTTTAAGATGTGTTTTTATCTAGATTTGATTTTACAACCTCGTGTCTCTATTGTTTTACATATTATTACGTTTAATTTTGTTAAAACACCAGAAAATGTAAAATACTAGCAAAATCCACATGAGTGTCTGGAGAAGGCTTGACTTAGAGCACCTCTTCACAATTTTTCTAACCTAATTCTTAAAAGTAAATGTAAATTAAAACGTTGGTTCATTCCTTTCTGTTAATAATAATCTGCTATCAATCTCTGGCTCTCTTCCACAGCGCGTCTCTGTCCTGCCTTCCTGCTCTCACCCCAAACCAGTCATGACAGATGGCCACCCATGCTTCCTGTTAAAAGGGAGTTCTTCCTTCCCACTGTCGCCAAAGCACTTGCTCATAGGTGTTATATAGTTAGCTTAACCTTACAATATAAAGCACCTTAAGTCAACTGCCATTGTGATTTGACACCATATAATTAAAAATGAATTGAATTGAACTGAATAAATCAAATGTTCCTGTATGGTGCCATTAAACCCCTGTAGAAGCAGACACTGTTTTAAAAGACCTTTAATCACACCTACAACAGTGAACATAAACAGATATGACGCTTCTGTTTTGGGGAAGGTTTTTAGTTCTCCACACACATCTGTTGTTTTCTTTATCCCAGTGGAGTCACCAAGTCAGTTTTCTGCATCGTTTTACATTTAAACAATACTGAGCCACCCCCTCATTTCTTTAGAAATCATTGTTTGGGGTTGCATATTATCCAGTGGTGCTGGGAACCTTGTCAAAATAGCTGGGACTGGTATTTTTTACATGATCCTTTAGGACAAGAAGCAATGAAACGCCACGAAAACACATCACTATACATAAAACTGTATTACTGGAAAACTGTAAAATAAAAATGCACCCCATTTGGCTGTCCTGTGAGGAAAACATATCTATGAAAAAAGTTGTTCATGATCTTAGAAATACAGACCTACAGCTTTTTTTTTTTACAGCATATTGAAATAATGTTCTTTGATAAGCCAGGTCCGATCAGCCAGAACTCTGTTATCGTGGTTCTGAATTGGTAAATGTCGTTCAATGTCCTCCATCGAGAGTGTCACCAGACACACGATGCAACTGACCATTGAGTATCCGGCAGCAAATGTCTCTGAAGGACAATCGGCCCAAGCCCAAGCTTCTCATTGAGAAGAGAAGGGTGTCAATCTCATTACCGGACCACCCGATTAAATCCATAATTCTTTAGCTTTTATTGACTTTCAAGTTCATTACACTTGTACAAATACTATTTTCATTTAAATCCTCAACTCAACTTCGACAAACTCAGGCGTCTATCGAAGGTTAAACCTTTTCTTTCAAGGCGTGACTTGGAGACTGTTATCCGTGCTTTTATAACCTCACGCTTGGACTATTGCAACTCCCTTTCAATAGGGGTTGGACTGGGCACTCTGACACGCCTGCAACTAGTACAGAATACTGCGGCACGTTTTTTATCTGGTAGAAGGAAATTTGAGCACATTACTCCAGTTCTGGCCTCCCTGCACTGGCTTCCAATTGAATTTAGGATTCTTTTATTGGTTTTTAAATCCTTAAATGGTCTGGCACCTGCATATTTGTCTAATTTGCTGAAGAACTATGTCCCCACTCGTTCGCTCCGGTCAGCTGAGCAGCTGTTGCTCTCAGTCCCCAAATCACAGCTAAAACTTAGAGGAGACTTGGCTCCAAAGCTTTGGAATAATCTTCCTCTTCACATTAGGCAATCGACATCAGTGCTGGTTTTTAAATCCAGATTGAAAACACATTTTTATTTGCTGGCTTTTGACTCAGTGGTTAACTGACTTGTATTTACTTATATTTTATTGTTTTTGCTATGTTTATTATTTTATCGTATTTATTATTCTTATTGTAACTCTTATATTTCTATTGTTCAGCACTTTGGTCAGCCTTGTGTGTTTTTAAAGTACTATATAAATAAACTATGATGATGATGATGATAAATCCATCCATTCTCTTCTGCTTATCCTCTTCGGGGTCATGGGGTAGCTGGAGCCTATTCCAGCTTTCTTAGGGCAACATTCAGGCTACACCCTGGACCGGTCCCCAGTATGTTGCAGGGCTAACACACAGAGACAGACAACACTCACATTCATACCTTTGGACAATTTAGAGTTACCAATTATCCTAACCCACTAAATGCATGTCTTTGGACTGTGGGAGGAAGCAGAGTACAAAGAGAACCCACACAAACACAGGGCAGAACATGCAAACTCCACACAGAAATTGAACTCCAAATCTTTTTGCTATAAGGCAACAGTGCTAACCACCACGCCACTGTGCTGCCCTAATGTTGAATTACTGCACATAATTCCAATACATGCTTCCAGTATGTATTAACTCCCCCAATACATACGTTACACATTTTGGACTTTTTCTTCTGACACACAAAAAAGTTATTTTTCGTGTAAAAATAAAATAAATAGGACGGACCATATCTCGACATTTGTAGTTACCAGGACTGAACTGAACAGAACTAAAATTAAAAGTCAATGAAAAGAATAACTAGAAAAAAAACCTGGACCTGTAAATACATCAATAAATGGTTTTAGTGTCTGGCAATGCAGTCAAATTTGTCAACACACACACACACATATATATATATATATATGTATATATCCATCCATCCATCCATTCGCTTCCGCTTCTCCTTTTCAGGGTCGCGGGGGGCGCTGGAGCCTATCCCAGCTGTCATAGGGCGAGAGGCGGGGTACACCCTGGACAGGTCGCCAGTCTGTCGCAGGGCCAACACACAGGGACAGACAACCATTCGCACTCACATTCACTCGCACATTCACACCTAGTGACAATTTGGATTATCCAATTAACCTATCCCCACAAGCTGCATGTCTTTGGACGGTGGGAGGAAGCCGGAGTACCCGGAGGGAACCCACACAAACACGGGGAGAACATGCAAACTCCACACAGAAAGACCCCGGCCTGATGTTGGAATTGAACTCAGGACCTTCTTGCTGTGCGGCAACAGTGCTAACCACCGTGCCACCGTGCTGCCCCTAATATATATATATATATATATATATATATATATTAGCACAGTTCGGTTCGATATTTTTTCAATACAAAAAAATGTTCATGCCGTTTTAATTTGTAATTTATTAAAATTATAAATATATATTTTAACTCAAAAGTACAGTTTTTAAATTTAATGTTGCTGAAACAACAAAGTAATAAAATAATAAATCTATCTGATCGAGAAATCACTCATCTTTGGAAAAGAGAGTTTATTACAGAGAAATGGCTCTTTCCAAAATAAAAGCTATACTATACGCTTCTTCTGGGCTATATTCTCAGCAGCATATTAAACATATCAGGTCCCCATAAGGAGAATCATGTGCTAACAGCTGTCTAAATGACTCGGCTAAAGTTTGTAGCATGCGTGCTTGTTGTTTTTGTCTGCTTCCACTTGTCTTTGCACTAGGATGATGTCGGAGTAAATGTGCAGTCATATTCGTTGTGTTCCCACTAGTGCTGTCAGCGTTAATCTCGTTGAAATGACATTAACGCCATAACGCAAATCTCCGTTAACGAGCTACCGCGGATCGCCCCGTGCTGGGGCTGGACGGCGTCAACATGTTAACGAGCTAACTGCGCTAACCACTAGTTCCCACCCATGTAATTGAGCATTGCGTGGCACATCCAACATACTGTTTTACTTTTGTCCATGACGCGCTTACCTTCAGGGTCATACTTCACATGAAAACCAAAAAAGTTCCAAAGGCCAGATCTGAATGAGGATGGGGGAGGTTCAATTTGCCATGTTGCAACGAGCTTAGCTTCTGTCTTGCTAGCTTGTGCTGCGCTCAGTGAATCTGCGCTCGACAGTGAATTTTATTTTTCAGCCAAATTATCTATCTATCTAATTTGGCTGAAAAATGAATTTCAAAGAATTTAATTAATTGAATATATAAAAAATATTTGGTAGCAATTACAGACCTAGACCTTTTAATGTTGGAGCTTGGCTGGATAAATTTATCAGCAGGTGTGCCATGGATAATGCATATTTTGATTCAATTCACATATGTTACAGCATCTTTATACTGTAGTCTACTTCTCTCCATCTTAGAGCCCATTCACATCTCCACTGATAGAAAAAAAGAGCTGCATTATTTTGTCCCAGCAGTCAAACCACCAGCAGATGCAAGCTTTTTGTGTAAAAATATTTCATTTCTTGCAATTTCACAACTCCATTCAAAGCCTTGTGGTGGTGTATGGAGCCAGGTCTACTGTGAGGGTGGGTGGCCATCTGTTCCCTGCATGAATTCCCTTTGCTCAATGCCTCAAGTTGATGCAAAGCAAATACAAAATACTGGCTACCAAAGCGGCTTTGATTTATGGTATGGCAGAAATTAATATTTTATTCATTCTTTTATTTTATGTGGGAAAGACTAAATGACAAAAACATTAGGGTTATGTGTCTTTCTTGCAAAATTATCATTTAGTAAAGAATTTTTTTTTTTTTTTTTACTAAAACCAATTGTTGTTACTTGATTGTCAATTTTTTATCCCTTCATTTAGCATGCACAGCTGCTTACCCTGCTTCTGTCCCCTCAGCCATCTGTGCAGATCGATGCACTGCCTGACACATTCTTTTCTTGTCCTCTTGTCCAAAATTAAGGAGGCAGGGAGGTTGAGGCTTCTGTCAAACTGAGCCAAACGAGTAAAGATTCTCAAAGATCTGTTGTGTGTGTGTGTGCTGCTGTCAGATAGAACCACACTGTTACCTCTGCCTTGGGTGTAAAAACTGCAGAACTCAGTTTGAAGCGTCAGAGTCACCAGTAATTGTATAAAAGTTCTCTGGAAGCATAATCTTAGAAGAAGGATAAGACCAAGGCGGTGCTTCTTCTCGTTTGCTGGCAGCGCTACACCACATCATCACTCGTAGCTTTCACAGACTGACTTCAGTGCCATTGCAAGCTTATATTAATTGCTTTTGTCACGAGAGAACTGCAGTGTACTTTTCTATTCACTCACTGTCACTGAATCAAATTCAGCACTGTAAATCACTGTCACATTGTTAGCACATATTTCCTCTGTGCGCGAGTGTGGTTAAAGAGAAAAGCTCAAAATCCACGCCACTGATGTAGTTAGATTACACTTCTAACACCTTGATTGATTAGAATTTTCTGCCTCAGACAGGAGACTGGATTGACAGCTAGCATGCAAATTTAATGGTGTATTAAAAATGCAGCTTGCCAGCTGTTGTTGCAGGCAACAACTCGAATGTGTCCATTTTAATTATTTTTCCATATGTCACTCTTGTTGATATGAAATACGGCCAAGTCACGGCATCCGGAGAAGTGATTACTTCAGACAAAGCCTCCATCCTTGACTTAGCGTGTCATACTTCATTACCTTGCTAAGCCCAACTTTTAATTCTGCCCTGTGGAGGGAGGCAAATTGGTTTTCATGGCAGGCAATTAGTGTTTTTACTGTATGAATACAATATGTTTTGAATGCTGCATGTGATGATGCAGCAGCAGAATTAGATGGGGAAGTTAACTTTTTATTGACAACGCAATTTCAATATATTAACAAGTCCAGGCATCACTAATTGGCATTCAACTCGAGTTGTATTAAACAACGGCATCGTGCTGAGAGACTGCAGGGACTATCAAGGGAAAGGACTAACAGAGCAAACACCAGTCATTTGTTTCTCCTGTTATGTACTAACAGCTGTTTGCCTCTAATGTGTTCTTTTTTTTTGTTTACCTTTTTGTGAAGAACTTGATGGCAGGGTTTGACAAGCCCCTCTCTGCATTTCAGCACTCCCCTCTGATTGTGACACAGTCATCTCTTGTTCCTCTGAATGAATCAGATGCAACAAAAACAAAACAAGCCTACAGGCATCATCATTTCCAGTCTGTGTAATCACCACTCCAGGCTGATAAGACCGAAGATGAAAACATCCACCCGTGAAAGCGTTTGCTGTTGTTTAAAGTATGCAAGGGAAAACAAATCCAGAGATGAACTGATTCACATGGTGGCCACGGATCGTCAGGCTAGACATGGAGGATGAGATGCAACACTTGAAGTGTTCTTAGTTACTCAGTTCAGTCTTCAGCCCCCCTTCAGACGAGTTCCGCAAAGTCCCTAATCCTTTTTATTTAATTATTTAATTGTGATGTGTTTGATTATTTTCATGACAAGACAGTACAGCAGACAGGAAGTGGCCTAGGGCAGAGTATGGGTTGCCTGTTCAACCACAGCCAGAGGAACCCCTAATCCTGGATGAGGTCACTAAATAAGCACTTTTGCCCTCTTTAGACTAATCTACATCAATGTGAGTGGATCTAGGAGGTTGCCAAACTCACACTGGTCTGTAAGGTTATATAATGCAGAATTTCTTCTTAACAGTAATATAATGACCTTATATAAAAAAGAGATTACATAACAAAGGTGGCTAATGGGATTCAAACAATGTAACAGAATGAGCGAGCAATCGAAATGCTAACCACCCTGCAGCTTCTACTGACTTCTAATTAGCCTTGTGAAACATCTGGACTGTAAGGTGAACTTACACGGTGAAAGGCGTTTCCTGCTGGTCGCATGTCGTAGCCAGAGTACAGACGGGAACCAGACGCAGGTTATACCTCTTTATTATTACTCTCCTGGAAAAAAAAAACACTTTTTGAAAGTTGGAAATGTTTTTCACAATGGAAGCAGAGTAAACACTGTCGGCTCCATTTCTGCAATTTTGTTAAAAACAAACGCACAAAGAGAATTGAAAGCTGAGCTACTACTGGGAAGCTGGAGTGGAGCGTGGGAGAAGCAAGACAGGACAGCTACAGCAGACAGTGGAGAACTTGAAACGTGATGATAAACAGCTTTCTGTGGCAGTAGTATCTTTACACAATGAAGATCAGGGGCTACACAGCAAGTCAAAGATGACTTTCTGGCTGATAAGGTGTAATGTGCATTGATTGCCTAAATGTGGCTGCTTGAGTTGGGTTTTATGGTTACATCTGACACTCAACAACATGGATTATAAATTGAGAACTCCCCAATTTCATGCATGTAACCAGCACCTTAATGGCCTGCTCCGTCACGTGAATTTTTTTCACTGTTTAATAGCTTATACTGGAAGTTTTAACATGCTGTATAATGAGCAATTAGCTTCCACAAAGACTCCCACAGGCCATTTGTGTATCAGCAGTATTGGAGTATTTTCTCTTTCTTTCTTGCCTTTTACCTTTTTCTTTCATTTATTCATGTATACTGTAATTTATTATTTATCTTAGTAAGAAGTCATTCGTATAACCAGTGTTGGGGAGTAACGGAATACATGTACCGCCGTTATGTATTTAAAATACAAAATATGAGTAACTGTATTCCGTTACAGTTACCGTTTAAAAAGGTGGTATTTAGAATACAGTTACTTTGTTGAAATAAATGGATTACACGGCGGTACTTCCCTGTTTCATATTGTGGCGGGTCAGGCCTGTTTGGGTTTTGTTTGACAGCTATTGACCTTGTGCACGAGAAAATGCTAACTTCCTGGTTTGAGACCGGATGTGGGGTTGTACATTTCCGGTAGCTTTACTTTGCGGTCAATCGCTACTGCGAAAATATCCTCCAAAATCATGTCCAAAACTCGAAAACGGAAAGATCGCGTTAAGTTACAAAGAGGAGAAGGTGGGAACACTCACCACTGCTGTGTCATAAAAAAATCTAATGATCAATTTTGACGTTTAAAGAGTTTAGATCGATCAGTTGTTTACATCACTTAACACAAGCAGAACTGCAGCAGAAGACACATCGTCCACATTCAGAAGCACATCTCTGTATAGTGACTGGTCTTATGATCTAAACAGGCAAATGTTCAGCATTCACACTACAGGTTTGAACCAGATGTTTCCCCGTTATGTAGAGATCAGCTAGTCAAGTACACACCTACACAGCATGTTAACAAACCATGAAAAAAGGCACACAAAAAATGAACGATTGCTGGTAACGGTTTCTATACATTAGTATTTACGAAGGGTATGTTGTGACTTACCTTCAAAATTACAGTGGTCCCTCACTATAACACGGTTCACCTTTCACCTCGCTGTTTCGCAGATTTTTTTAGTGCAAGTTTGCATGATTCTTATTTTTACATCACATTGTGTCCTGCGTCCTGATCGCTGCAGACGATCTCCTCCGTGACGTCTCTCCTGTACAGTACAGAATCGCTGCATCGATCGCTGGCAGTGTGACTCTGAAGTGCAGTACTGTATGTCCACGAAACATTTTGCACCGTCAAAAAATAAAATTGGCTACTTGATTTCACCTATCGCTGGTTATTTTTAGAACATAACACCCGCGATAAACGAGGGACAGCTGAGAAATATAACATTTGAATCCCTTTTCTATTTTGCTCTGAGGCGCGGGGAAAAAAATATCGACAAGTCGATGAACATCATTTACAGATATGTTGGGTAAATGCCCGAGACATCTATAGAAATGTAAATCGCCGCTTGATTCATTCATTTGCTTAACTTGTTTTGGACCGTAAACCAGGCGCGAATAGGACACCGGAAACAAAGCTCCCCACAGGAGTTTCTGCACTGGAAGTAGCAAATGCTAACGTGCACATAGTCAATTGTTCTGTTGTTCCAGGTGGCAGCATTACGGTTGCCATGGTTACAGGGTGACGCTCTCTCTCTGTGTTTCCTGGGTGAGAGAGGCCTTTTTGTTGTTGTTGTGCTAAGCTAACAGGCATAATGCTACAGGTATAGCTCTAAAGAATGTAGCATCATGGGCAGTGTAGTCCGTGCTGCAGGGAGAATGGACTGCCATACCCGTTATGTGTCTGTGAGCGAGGGAGGGAGAAAAAGGAAAAGTACGAGCTGTCATCGAGCAAAAACGGCTGTACGACTCGACTGTACACCGTGTTCGTGTTTTCCTCCAAAAACAATACGTTCCGTTGCAGCAGCCTTTCAACGCCTCTCTCTGTCTCTCACCAACACAACAAAGTAAAGCTATTTTTCGGCTACCCACCGTATTAGCCAGAGGTCCCTTTACTACGGTTCGGAGCTGCGGACCTTCAGTAACAGTAATAAATCACAGCAATAGTACATTCATGTAGTTGTAAACAGCATGATAATATATTCAGTAATCCAAAGTATTCAGAATACGTTACTCTCATTGAGTAACGTAACGGAATACATTACAGAATACATTTTAGGGCATGTATTCTGTAATCTGTAATGGAATACATTTTAAAAGTAACCTTCCCAACACTGCGTATAACAACCTGACCTGACCACCAGAACTATTTATTGTAGGTCAATTATTCATCGAAACAATCTCAGTGAACACATGTTTGAAAAATTGTTCTGATTTTATGTTTGTTGTTTTGTCTAGTGAGGGAGAGACTCAGTATGACTGAAAAAACTGACTAAATTTCCTTGAAAAGCTGTGAGTGTTTACTGCAAGGTCCTTTCACTGATCAAAAACCCTTCAAATCGTGTTAAAGAATAAAATAAACACCACTTACATTACAGTCTCACACAATTACACTAGTAAGTGAGATGCTACTGCAAAAAACTCCAAATCTCAACAACTATAGGCCTATTTCCATTTACCGTTCAACCAATCCATTGTGAGCTGCTAAATGCTCAACTATGTTATCCAGCTAGCCTGTAATTGTGTCTGTCAAGTATTGTATACTGACTTTTGAGAGCTTTATCTCAGAAATCAGCTGCCTGCTGTGACAGAAAATGGCAGTATGCCAAGCGTGAGTGTGAAACAAAACAGTAAAGACGTACTGTAAACTGACAAGAGACTCTGCTGATAATTTTCTGTAGATTCATCACAATAAGTGACATTTTTCACTTTGTCATTTGACAAACTGAAGATTTTTTTTGATATCTTCAAATATGACTTCAAAATTTGAATAAGTAATGGAGTTAGGTAGGAAGAATAACTATAAACTGTTCGTAATTCCTGTTGTCATTGTTTGAATAGCTTTCAGGAGAATTACATTGGCTTGTTTTAGAAAGAACAAGACAGTTTTTGTGTTGTGTTTCTTCACATCTTTAAAATAGCTGCTTAAGCAAAATATATAAGGTCTCTTGTGTTGCTCACATCTCTGATGATTAGCTGTTTAAAGTGCAAGATGCTAAAGAAGACAAGCTTTTGTAGGCCTTCACAGCTATTAAAAAAATCATTTTATAGTATATGATGTGGCATCTAAACATGGTCTTATAAGGAATGCATGCATTATTTCTAGATGTAAGAAGTGTTCTTTGTGGTTCTGCTGGTTACTTTCCCTACAGCGACTTTTCCTTCCATTTGTTAATATCAGTTCAGGTGAAAACACTTTGGAACCAGGTCCCACTTCAGGGAGCAATCTCTCCCTCCCAAATCAGTCTTAGGTGGAAATCCATCCTGGCTCTGTGGCAGATTTTTTGATTGACAGCACTACAAAGTATCCTGCACATTCAAAAGGAAGGTCAGGTTCTGGGGAGGTGGCATGAATGACCTGCTGGCTAAGCAAATCACAGAATAACCATTAAAGAAGTGTTAATAAGGTCCTGTGGAGGGCAAGGCTGGGGCTGTGGTGCTCATTAGCAGGTTCCTTTTAGATACATTACAGAGTGATTGGACTTGTCCCATCTCTTAAAATTCTTCCACTGAATATGTAGGGGAGCCCAGGAGGAGAAGGATAGAGGTGAACAACTGTGTCTGTAAAAGAAAATGAAAAAAAAAGTGACTTGCTATGCATTTCACCATATTTTGGGCCAGTTTATAGTCTGCTAGAATTAGTTCTGACAGTTCTGTGTTTGGCAGAAATCAGTGTTTGTATTTGTTCCAAACGGAGCGTAAATGGAAGTTTAAATATTTGGATAACTGTGAACAAATTCATACAGTCCAGTCTTGCACTTAACTGACATCAAATTGCATGGTCACTGTGACATTAGCAGTGCTGCTGAATAAGTTAAATGATCTTTCTCAACACTCCCAACCACACCACGAAGAGGTGATCAGTTTTGCTGAGGTACACGGCTACAGTGATCAACCACAACATTAATATCACTTCCTTTGTATTTTGAGGATCCCCGTGGCTCCATACCCATTGAGGGATTGTCAGTCAATCTCTGTGATGTCCTGTGGTGTCACTAGCAATGAATCCTGTCTATCGCTCCTGTGTTCTTTGAACTGTATATGAGTAGTTTTGCTGGGTTTATTTGCAGTGTTGGGGAGTAATGGAATACATGTTACGTATTTAAAATACAAAATATGAGTAACTGTATTCCGTTACAGTTACCGTTTAAAAAGGTGGTATTTAGAATACAGTTACTTTGTTGAAATAAATGGATTACACGGCGGTACTTCCCTGTTTCATATTGTGGCGGGTCAGGACTGTTTGGGTTTTGTTTGACAGCTACGTTCTGTTGCTCCAGGTGGCAGCGTTATGGTTGCCATGGTTACAGGGTGACGCTCTCTCTGCGTGTTTCCTGGGTGAGAGAGCGCTTTTTTGTTGTTGTTGTGCTAAGCTAATAGGCAGAATGCTACAGGTATAGCTCTAAAGAATGTAGCATCATAGGCAGTGAAGTCCGTGCTGCAGGGAGAATGGACTGCCATACCCGTTATGTGTCTGTGAGCGAGGGAGGGAGAAAAAGGAAAAGTACGAGCTGTCATCGAGCAAAAACGGGAGCTGGAAGCATGTAAATATAATAATAACCACTGCAGCCAAGAAGAGAGCCTGACGAGCCCAGTTGTAAGTAAGCTATTAAGACTCGACTGTACACCGTGTTCGTGTTTTCCTCCAAAAACAATAAGTTCAGTTGGAGCAGCCTTTCAACGCCTCTCTCTGTCTCTCGCTAGCAAAGTTGACCCAGACAACAAAGTAAAGCTAGTTTTCGGCTACGAGCCGACACAGAACCCACCGTATTAGCCAGAGGTCCCTTTACTACGGTTCGGAGCCGCGGACCTTCAGTAACAGTAATAAATCACAGCAATAGTACATTCATGTAGTTGTAAACAGCATGATAATATATTAAGTAATCCAAAGTATTCAGAATACGTTACTCTCATTGAGTAACGTAACGGAATACGTTACAGAATACATTTTGGGGCATGTTTATTTGGATGCATTTTTCTACTCTGGGAGAAACAGCCATTGGGGAATGTTATCTCCACGGCAGCTTGTGTCTCTACTGCAACAATTTTTGGGACCAAAGGTTTCCCAGTAGAACACTGCAAATGTAGGATGACAATCAATGTTAGTTGTTAGTTGTTGGCTTCAGTAGACCTTTTGATAAAGGTTATATAGTTGGATCAGGTGGTCTGTTGTCACCCCTACATTGTGTTGCAACAGCATAAACAAGGGATGGTGGTGCCTCACAAGACGCAGTACCTCATGAGGTACTACAGATGAAGCACTGAGCACTTCTCTTTTACTCGCTTCTTTTTCACATCATTACTTTTGTCTACTCTGCCTTGTAGTCTGTGTTATTTCTTCATCTGCCTTTTTTTCTGTCTTTTCTTCTTCTTTGTCATCATCTCAACCAGTCATTCCACATGGCTGACCTTTTTCTAAATAAGGTGTTTTCCTTTAAAAAAAAAAAAGGTCTCCTTCCCCATCATTTCTTGTTCATCTGTGATTGTCAGATGTTTCTAATATTGAACGCTCACAATATAAAGCGGCTTGCAGCTCTGAACTGACGCTATAAATCGAATTGAATTGAGTGGTTATTATTTGACATTTGTATTGTTGTGTCCTGAAGATCTCTATAGTTTCTCCTCAGCTGCAGAGATTTAATGGCAGCTTCTCTTTCCCACAATTAACTCGTGAATTTATACAACACTGAAGTAATCCTCGCTGTCCTTTAGCTGAGGACTGATTTAGCAACTGTCTCTGGGTTTTGAAATTTTAACACATGTGACAAACACCTTGTAGCATTTTCCAAAATACCAGCAGAGAACAAATATGTCGAGGTCAGTGAATGACAAGCCACCCTACAATTCCTGACAAGACTCTTGGGTATCCCGAGGAACAATAGCACTTCTAGATACACTGCAGTCAATTACAGTGATGTGAGATGTGGGGGCAGACAGAGGAAATGACAGTTGGGAGACAGCTCTCTTATCATTGTCCTTCTGTTGTGGTCACTTTGAAACAAGTGGAGCTATTTGTCTGGCAGTGAGCTATGCTGGAGGGGAAGAGAAAGAACGCTTTTATCTCTGAAAAGACAGGAGAGGGGAATATGCAAGAATTGTAGCGCAGACGGAATATCTGAGTATTAACCGAGGGAGCAAGCTAAAAAAGTACTTTGAGAGGAGCTGTTTGGCAGGTAACTGGCAGGAGAAGTGATAGAGAATACTTGCAGGCAGGTAGCTGGAGGACAATGGACTGACAAGGCTGCTGTGATGTTTGCCCGAGCACAGTAGTGTACTCTAAATGTGGAGCATCAATCAAGATGCTGCCCGCTGCACAGCACGGCAACTTTTATCGCCACTCATTAAAGTAAGTGCAGATATTTTATGCATCAGTTAAAATGCAAGGACATTTTCATGCTAATTTCCCTCTTTTAGATTTGTTATTCATCATCTTTGATCAACATGGTCCTGCACACAAATACAGCAGAGGGTGTGCTGCCTGATGAGTCTGGATGCATCACGTCTGCAAAATGCTTCTGCTGCTTCAGTTTATTCAGCAAACTCAGGACTTTTATTTATGTTTAATGAAACTGTGATATATGAAATCCCGCTTCAGAACCAAATTGAGTGCAGCATTAATTTCCTTTTGCAAGGGAGTATTTATCATCTTTAAAAGTGGAGAACAAACAGAGTATGGGATTCAAGTTCTGTTCTTGTTCCAGTTCTGTCTCTGGGAGCGGTTCCATCATCAGAAGAACATTTAGCAACTCTAAATCCAACCTTTGCCTCCTGCCTAACCACCTTTGCCCCCCTCTCTGATAGGATTTGCTAAAAATGCGCTGGCCTTCTCTGAAACGAAATAAACTTGTGAACTTTGGCCCAAATTTCTCACCCCGTGGACCGTTTTGCCTCCCTTGTGCATCTGTAAGCACATGAATCAGCGGCCGGTTTGTGTTTTGGGTCTGGTCCCGGTCTTTGAGTTTCAAGTTTCTCTACACTGGGCGCTTTCTGTTCTTCTGTTTCACAGCAGAAACAATGGGTTTTAATTGATTTTTATGAATGAACGTGAGCAGTGAATACCCTCTCTCATTAGAGACATGGGTGCAGATCTGAGAGCTGTTAATCCACCGTTCAAAGGACAGTTATGGGCTGTTGAATCTAACAGCCTTTGTATAGCAACACTTCCTATTTAGGATGCCTTTAAGTCTGCACTTTATTTATTAACTTACACAGCGGCAGTTGTGTTAATGCTTGTTGTCTCTAAATACCTTTAAACTGTTTATCTGCTGTTGCTTTTTACACCAGCTGAAGATTCAAAATACCAAACATAAGAGCAGCTAAGCTGGAGCAGGAGCTGAGCACAGGCTGGGTTACCAAAGATTTTGGCAACAATGGCACTGGCTCAAGCTGTTTATCGTATTGAAAACCACAGCACTGTATACAGTCATGTCCTTTAAAGAGTTGCACTGAGTGAGAAAACAGCAGTTATAAATAGTGATGCTAAGGGCATTTTAAGGATACTTTCTCAAGTGTTTTAGATAAACCTGGTAAACGACTGATGTTGGCTCTTCTGTGCTGACCTCGAGCAGCTTTATATCCCACCTCCTTACAAGGCAATCTCTTGGTCTCATCTGTAATCTATTATTCATAACGAAGAGGCAGAGTAGAGACTGGGAGAAGCAGATAACTTGGTCACTTCTTTCTCCATCCACCGCCCCTCAACCCCTCATTACTATTATCCAGAAGCTATTGTGTGGAGAAAACAAATGGAACGACTGCCTTTTGTTGTATAGGAGAGGGGAAAAATTTGTATTCTGTGCAGAATTTGAATGTAGACTTGCCATTCAGAGCACACAGGCTATGGCTGCCAGTTGCATTGTGCAAATAATAATGCACGGGAGGGATCAAATTAAAATTTATCAGCTCTGAGATGGTATCCTTCTCCAAATCTCTTTCTTGCAGATGAAAAATTGAAAATGCAAAAGTGAACACGTTTTGAGTTCGCTGCTAATTTGCTCCGTTATTCCAAGAGAACGCCGAAGACAAATTGGGACATATATAGTCCAATGGTCATATATATATATCATAAATGTTACATAATGGACCCCGGCCTTAAGTCACTAGAATAATATTTGCCATGAGTGGATTAGCTTGTTTTTGTTTCCCTCATTGACAATGACAATTTCATTTATATAGCACATTTCATTCACTATAAAAACCTGCACAGGTTTGCAGTGCCTTAAGGCAGTGAAAACAGCTAAACACAACCAAAAAACAAACAAACACCTCTTAAGCTCAGGCCTGTCTGAATATAAGGGTTTTGAGTCTGTTTTTGAGTATACGTACAGATGTAATTGACCCCAAATCAGCAAGACAGCTTGTTCCAAAGACCAGGACAACAGTAACTGAGAGCAGCCTGAGACCTGATTCTAGGAACAATTAAAAGATCTAGAATCAGATCTTTGAAATCCATAAAAATTTTAGATATAGAGAAAAAAATGAAAAGGTCTGAGAGGTCTGACTGGGTTGTAGAAATGGGGGAGTCAAACTATTGAGAGCTTTGTGAACTAATAAGAATGTCAAAGGCTATAAAGCCAATGAAGAGCCCCTTAAATACTGGGGTAAGGAATCTGCTGCATTTTGAATGAGCTGAAGTCATCCCACTGATGATTTGGGGCGTCTTGCAGTAATCTAACTTAGGGATGCACCGATACCACTTTTTTGGAAACGAGTACGAGTATGAGTACTTGCATTTCAGTACTCGCCGATACCGATACTGAGTACTTAATAAAAACATGATTTACATTTGCAGGTAATAGCTTTAGTCCCATAATTTAACAAAAACAAACAAACAAGGGACTAGTTTGGAATTAAGAACCATCCATCCATCCATTCGCTTCCACTTATCCTTTTCAGGGTCGCGGGGGGCGCTGGAGCCTATCCCAGCTGTCATAGGGCGAGAGGCGGGGTCCACCCTGGACAGGTCGCCAGTCTGTCGCAGGGCCAACACACAGGGACAGACAACCATTTGCACTCACATTCACTCGCACATTCACACCTAGTGGCAATTTGGATTATCCAATTAACCTATCCCCACAAGCTGCATGTCTTTGGACGGTGGGAGGAAGCCGGAGTACCCGGAGGGAACCCACGCAAACACGGGGAGAACATGCAAACTCCACACAGAAAGACCCCGGCCTGATGGTGGAATTGAACTCAGGACCTTCTTGCTGTGCGGCAACAGTGCTAACCACCGTGCTGCATTTTAAATAAATAAAGAACATTTATTTAAAATGAAAAGCATGTTGTATGCAACATATTACAGAATAAATAATTATAAAAAAACAAAATTTAATTTTAAATTTGTTCGTCTGTTTCTCTGTTTAGAAGTCTCACTAGCACAGTCACAGCTGGGATGACATCAGAGGCTAGTGTGTCGTAGCTGCTCACTTTTTTAGTTAGTTCCTCAAAGGGGGCGAGGATGGCAACAGTCGTCTCCATAAGAGCCCATTGGTGAGCGGTGAGATAGTCAGGGAGTTCATGCTCGGACATACGGTGGACTTTTAATGAGTACGAGTACTTTAGAAAATGTTATATTGAGGCCGATACCCAACACGTTCTCACTCCCACAGCGTAATATTTTACACTAGGTGACAAATCGTCAACATATTACGTTTTCGGCTACTCACCACGTTCCTAAATGACGACCTCGGAAAAATGAGGAAATATGAGACCGTATGGACTCAATCTACACATGTTCGCTCTTTTTCTTCAAATCGCTTAGAAACACGCTATTTAACATCATTAAAGTCCTGGTTAAGATCAGGAAAAAGGTTATGGTTAGTGCTAGGGATAAGGTTAGGTTTAGGGCTGCAATACAGGGCTGGAACGTCTATTACCGCGGGAGCGTCATTGCACTGGATTTCAGCCATAACCCGCCGCGTACCATAAGAACGCCGAAGGTCTCCTTTTGCGTTCATCAGGAACGCCGCGGGACGTGACAAAACGTCGCCATGTTACGTCTTGGGAGTGAGAACGGGCTGCGATACCCGATACCGGTATCGGTGCATCCCTAATCTAACTTGAGATTTTCTAACCTCAGATATATTTGTTAAGTGATAAAAAGGAGCTCAAAGCTGAGATCACTGTAAAAAACGAATAACTGATAAATAAATATGAAAAAAAAGGTAAAAAGGTGATCATTTCAGGATGGTCACATTAAATACAAAAACAAACATACTAATGTTTTCACATTGACACACACAAACACACAAACAGTGGTCCCACTCTTGGTGTAAAAGCTGATAAATGACTCCTGTTGTTCAGATAATCAGTAATGATTATCAATTTGCAGAGGGCAATTGTTTACTGAGCGCCTTAACAATTGGCTAATATTCACAGATGATAAACCACTACGACACAGTCACCTTATTGTTCCCAGTGAATTCGGACAGAGGGATAATTCATTTCCTGATCCGGGCTCAACCACACTTTTATACGTAATTGTTTTATTATCTCTGCAATATATTTAACAACAAACCAAGTCTCTCTGTCTCTGCACATAGTAGGCGGTGTTTTCCTGGGCATCCATTTCACACTGTTGTACACGCAAGCTGGAGGGACGAGAGATCAGCACCCTGTCAGGCTCGGTATTAGGCTGCAATCTGAAAAAATTCACAAGATGTGAGAGACTTGACATGCTGAGAGGTACTCTGTTGGAGTGATAAAGCTACTCCACGAGTTGTTGGTTGAAGAGAGAACGTGCAGCAAAGTCTACATGTCTTAGCTGTCACTGACTCCATTCCCTCGCTGCACATTACAACATGGCACTCTCAGCCCTCTCCGACCAGACCTGCAAATTGCCTCTACCTTGTTGCCGTTCCTGGTTCTGTGAACTTATCACATGGTGGGCGAATGAATTATCACAGATAGAGGCAATATCTATCAATTTGTCAGTACAGACTGTGGGGTAATAGACACGGAGGCTGAGATATTATAATTGAAAGGCCCCTTCAGTAGCGATACATAATGAAGTTTCCCTGTGGGCTGTTAAGGGTTGGGGAAGGCAGCGTTTCAGATGGTGGAAGGTGTTCTCACATATATCGAGTCATCCTGTTAACCCCCCACTGGGTGAGGCATGGAGGGAATATGATATGGGTGTGAAAACACAGGAGGGGGAGTCACTCACACTGCTTCATTATGAATCATTTGGAACAGGTCTGTGCATGACGCAAATATGGTATTATCTGAAAGTGCTATTAACTGACAAACTCAGGGAGACAAATCAGCAGCTTTCCACGACACAATGTACTACACATCATGTGTGTGACTGCTAAACATTTTGCAAAATGATTGCTGTTGTCGTTTGTTGATGTTTAAAATCTAGCTGAACCCATGAGGCCTAACTCATCACGGGTGTCGAGCCCAATCCTAACAGTACCAGTTTTAAATTGTTTTTTCACATCTCATTCAGGGAACAGAGACAATCATTCGAGCATTCATTTAGCACACATCTTTTCACAGTTTTCCAACATAAGCTTGTTTTTCCTTTCTCCAAAGTATAGGATTAGGGTTAGAATAACACTCTCTACATTAGGTCATTGGTGACGCATCTAGGGTCCATTTAAATCCAGTTCAGTTTTAAGTATATGGCTTTAAGTATAACTGAATAAGCAAGAGAAAACAAAATAAAAGGTAGTTCACCCCTTCAGCTTCACCACTTATTTACACGCGATAAGTAACCTAGTTACAAAGCTCAACAGTCCTCGGGAAAACATGCACAAAAATCACAGAGGGTTTGGAGGCCAAGGTCGGGTCTGTTGCTGCTGTCAGTTGCTGCCCGGAGACAACGGCTGGAGAGGTTTTTTCAAAATAGCCACTTGATCAGGAAGCCAATCAGCAGCTGCCAGCTCTCCAATCAGGAAGGACCTGCAGAGACTCTTAAAGACACAGAGCATAGAACAAAAAAACAGCCACTGGGATTCAAATTATGGCAAGGGCCATAACAGTGATATTTGTCCATCCATCAATCCACAGGGTGAGAGGCGGGGTGCAACTAAACTGTTGGCATTCATGGAACAGGGTTAGGATTATCACCTATGGTGACTTTATTCATTTTGGAATTACAGTTCTTCTTTTTATGATTTGGGTTACGGTATGTAAAAAGTGCTGGACATTAACCATCTGTAATGATTTCACTGATATATGCTTTAAATAATTTGTTTCCAAATACTGAACGAATTTTAACCCCGTGCACCTTTGAGCTACATCTACCCAGGTCAGGTTGTTACAAAAATCAGTTTCATGGCACATTTGGTGATAACACTGCCCTCTACTTGTTCGGTTCAAATGGCTCTAGCATAGGGCTGCATTTCCATTGTAAAATATTTGGGACAGTTCAGTTTTTTTTTAATAGGGTCACTCATGTTCACACTTATTCACACTATAATTTCTAACGTTGATTTGTGAAGTGAAAAAGAAAAAAGATTTTCAAACCTCACTTTTGCTTAATGATGGCAACAGTGATTATGTATGTACTGTATTTAAATGATTTCAAATTCACTTCATTTGTATGTAAATGAATACCCAGCACTCCAGACAGTAACACGTGTTCAGTGACATTAAACACTGCGTTAGATCTCATCAGTGGCACTTTGAGGAGAAAATATTAAGTAAAGGGGAACAAGAAATGGAACAAAAATAGATTTTTTTTTAAGTTTACAAATGCTGCTTACAGTACCTGAAACATTTATTTCATTTTTGAGTGTTAAAAATCTGTTGGTGTCTTATGATTGTCAAATGGTTTATGAATTGGTGAAAAGTGGATGTTTATATTGATTTCACACCTGATCGTCACTTGAACAAATTATGCAAGACAAGGTTTAAAAACCTAATAGCGGTTTTCCTTACAGAAAGGAGTCAAAACCATTAGTTTCCATTAATTTTCAGACACAATATCCATATAGCTGAACCTTTCCTCCAGTCTATTATTAGTAGTATTATTACTTTCACATTCCTTAATTAAGACAATGAAAACCAGTGGATTAAATAGTCACTGAACTCACCTTAAATGTTTATGCTGTCAAAATTTGGCAAACTAAACCAAGACAAAAAAGACGAATTGCTGAACAGGATAAAAGTCCATACATTTGAACTGTGCAGCATACATTTAAAAATTGTCTATGAAAAATATCATGTGTGTGATTCATATTTTAACTACATTTACTTTAAAATCTTTTATTATTAATAAAGTCTAAAAGTCACATTTTAATATTTGTTCAAAAACCCTACACACGGATATGAACCATTCACAGCTACAGGGGATAAAAGAAAAACAAATGTACATTTATTTAAATGCCAACTTTACATATTTACACAATAGAAAATAAAATATCACTCAAGAGTTAAGATATGAAAATAAGGACATTCATTCTAAGGGAGTTCTGCGGTTATCTTTTACTCAACATGACAAGAGAAAAAATCACACCATGAGCAACCAGCAGCACGGGACACTAGTAATGGCCAGTATTTAAGGCTGATTCTGTATCTATTCAGTCAGTCAACTTTCCATTGTTTTGCCATCTACTAAAAAAAATCCAAAAGGGACTGAGAGTAAATCCTTCTCTCTGGATCCAAGCTGGACTCTCTGCCATTATTGCTGCACGGCCTATACTGAGTCTGTATTGGCCCTAACCAGTATTTAATTTAATTTAATTTTATTTTATTTGAACAATAATAACTTAATAAAATAAAAACAATAAAATCAATAATCAATCAATCTTAATTTGGCAAATATAGGTTATTAGCCTACTGCCACTTCTTCTTTCTTTTTTTTTCAAATAGAAATGATAAATTATCATCTTTTCAGCTGGATTTGGAGTTTGTATGTTTGACTTGAGCCTGTATGGGTTTTCCTCCCATAGTTTAAAGATATGCTTATTAGGTTAACTGGTGATTCTTAGCTGGCCATAAATAATGTTATTATTTATGACATTTTCTGTACCAAATTTAATAAAAACAGAAAGAAAACAAATATCAAAGCTGGCTTCTTTTCCTCACACTTGTTGCAATCAGCTGATTTCAGCTTATGTGCACGAATAAAATAGTACAGTAGTCTATAACTTTTAAAATAGTGTCGATATAAGCATGACTTTTTGTTGTTGTTATTGCAGAAAGGACACGTTTATAATGGCAAAGTTGTCTCCATGTTGTTACTTATATTATGTCTAATTACGGCAGGCTAAATGACTCACTACAGAAGATTTTTAACTGTGACACACAGTTCATCCAATTTCACGACACGATGTTCAATCTCAGAGATAAAAGACTGTTTGGAAAAGATGCTAGAAAAGAAATATTATTTAAAGTGGGCAACGTGATGACTGATAGAAATTCAGTGTAAAAATTATGGATGGCTACATTCTGACGGTTAATATAAATTTGTAATCTTCCATCTGATATTTAACAAAAGGCTAACTATAGCCCGTTGGTGGTGTTCAGTACTTTTCTATGCCCATCCCCAAACGTGAATCACATGTCACTGCCTATACTATATGCACATAGTAATTGGTGCACCCTTGGAGCGATTTCAAATCAGGCAAAATTAGCCGCATGCTGCCGCTTCTGACAGATATGAGCTTTTCAATCCTCTTCCCAACTGAGTGGAGGAGTTTTCTGTGTCTTAATTACCTCACATTTGGCACAGTGCACTGCAGAGCTGGCTGTCGGGAGATAGGGACTCAACTGAGACACTCAGACAGCGGTTGGTGACAGAAGCCAGGGGAGGACGCAGGAGAGAAAAAGCTCCCAGCTAGCATGCTTTGGATGACAGAAGCAGTGTTGGAGGGGGCCATAGATCCCCACGGAGGGGCAGAAGAAAGAGAAAGAGCCAGCTCAAGGGAGAATCCCCCTCAGGCACATATGGCAGAATTGAAACATCCATATGCTGGCATAAAACAGGAGAGTGTCGATACTCTCGGTCTCTCCTTCTGTCTGCCTTTGGAGATACGGTATACTGGCTGGTCTTTTTTATTTTGCACACAACTCAAAATCCCCAGAGGAATGCTGACTGTGGTAAAGGAAAGACCGATGTTTCAAAAATCCATACTGCGAATACAACATCATGGCTAGTCCATGGATGAAGCTATAAAATAGAGGCTGCCACAAGAACAGCAGGGTTTAGAGAACATTATATGAAACAACCAATAAAAGTCATTTTTCTCTAAGACATTATGCGTGTGCCATAAACTGAGCAAAAAAGAAAGTAAAAGTTGCACCTTTTACAACATGTTGGCTGCAGTGTTGAGGCACAACTTTACTTAGAAGGCATACCTTCTCCATTTCCACTTTGCCTCTGAGAGTAGCTCGATAGTGTGCGTAGACCAATCTGCCACTTCCATTGGAAAATACACTTTTTCCCCTAGCAACAGGAAATTGGCAGGTTGCTGACTGGTTTGTAGGCCAGCATGACTGGGATTTACATGACTGCCATCAACATCCAGCAAAACAAATTTTTCCCTCATGACTGGTGGTTGTCAAAGGTTGTGACCCTGACTCTAGGACTGTTTGATTAGGACCGTATTCACTTGATACATTGTTACTATAACTGCCACATAATCGACAATGGCAAGCAAGCTAATGTCATATTGTTAGTAGCCATGTAAATGGTAAATGGCCTGTATTTGTATAGCGCTTTTACTAGTCCCGCCTAGGGACCCCAAAGCGCTTTACACACCCAGTCATCCACCCATTCACACACTGGTGGAGGCAGCTACAGTTGTAGCCACAGCTGCCCTGGGGCAGACTGACAGAACCGAGGCTGCCATATCGCGCCATCGGCTCTTCTGGCCAACACCAGTAGTCGGTAGGTGAAGTGTCTTGCCCAAGGACACAACGACCGAGACTGTCCGAGCCGGGGCTCGAACCGGCAACCTTCCGATTACAAGACGAACTGCCAACTCTTGAGCCACGGTCGCCCCGAGGCGAGGTTTTGCATGTGTCTGCAAAACCTCAATATAGACTGGTGATAAATAAAAAAAAACAAACTAATCCATCATGGTTTCTTGGTCACCATCTTCACGCTTCAGTCTGACCGCGAAACCACTTACTCGCTGGATTAAGTCATTAGCCAGCGAGCATACCAACACCATTTGTCATTGTAAAACATTTTAAGAGCAAGACTTACTAAATTGAGGTCAAGTGAGAAAGCCATTTTCCCATAGACTTCTATAGGACCATCTTTTTGCAACCACAGCTATCACCATCCGGTGGTCTTTAGAATTCAAGTTTAAATCACTCTGGATAAGCTTAATTTTTCCAACCCTCATGTTACATCCATGTTTTATTATATCGTTATATCTACAGACAATATTTAACGAGTATTTAAAAAAAAGTGTTAGGCTGTAGATATATACAGGATTTCATCTAACCAATAACGACTCATTCAATTGTCAAATAAAATAAAATAATATTAAGTGCTGCTGGGATATCACAGAGGTCCAATCACTTAAAGGCACTTCAATCTTATTTCTATATTTACAGCTGAATCATCTAATGGAAATTCTCCTTTACACTTAATAACTCTAACTTGAAATAAAAGACTAGCGTGCATGTCTTATACCCAAGCAATTTCCTGCCAGTGTTTTCTCTGAGTCAGTTGATAATGGGAAAAACATAAAAGGACCCTGCAGAGAGAGTTGACTCCTGCAGCCAGAGGCAATGAACTGCAAAGGCTGACAGCGAAGCACCCGAGGTGTTAGTGTAAAAACTCTTCTTATATCCATGCCGCAGACACTCTGCTACCAAAGTATGTGTATGTTTGCTCAATTTTTTAATTATAAGAGTCGGCTAATTGTAGGTAAAACAGGCCTAAACACAGCACAACATGACACTGACGCATGGTGTCATGTCATGTTTATTTTTTAATGTTTCATGGACAACATATGGAAATTAAATTCAAATTCAAATTTTATTTGTCACATACACAGTACGATATGCAGTGAAATGCTTACACAACTGCTTGTGACCTAAAGAAAAAAGAGGCTATGAATAAGATAGGAAATAAATATGAAAATTAAAAAGGGTAAATTTAACTAGGAAGGAATAAAATTAAATAAAATATAAAACTTAAAGTTGAAAGTGAAATAACTGTACAACAAAATACACAATACACAGTATAGAAATATATAAAAATGTATGAGAACTATATATATATATATATATATATATATATATATATATATACACACACACACACACACACACACACACAATAACAGCAGCTGTAGAAGTATTAAATGGAAATGAAGAGATATAATGTCCAGTGTTGTGCAATCCACATTATTAAGTGTCTTGTGCTGTGCAAATATGCTTAAAGTGATTAAGTGATGAAGTGAAATTAGCCCTTGGCTATAATCTGGCATGTTTACATTCATGTAATTTATTTTTTATGTTCATTAACATGCACTGTCCTAAATAAATAAAATAAAAAAATAAAATAAAAATAGCCGACATAGATAACTGGACATGTGTTGGCTATAAAGAAGCAATCGTGTCATTGCAGAGGCTGCTTTTGTTCCCCTAGTAATACACGGTGTGATTTAGAATGGACAGAAACTGTACACAGCGGGCTACAACACAACATCTCCAACCAGATCTGCCTCCAGTTCAGTTGTGCTCCCTGTACTAAACTGTCTCTATTCCCTTGATGTGGCATTGATCGGTCTACCCGGAGCATTGTCTGATAGTCTGACCACCACCATCAATATTGCATCAAGTTCTTTCTAAACAGCTCAGAACTATTTTGCACTCCATCTAGGGAGAGGTAATAAACATGTCTGTCTTCATTCCCTGGCAAGAATCACATGCCGCCTCATCTCACCCAGTGGCTTTATTTCGTGCGAGGGAGAACTGAATAATTGAGATCCACTTCTTTTGTGGCACAAGGTGAGCTTCGGAAATGATACAGACTTGTTCCATTATTAATCACGTCAAATATTAATTAGTTATTCTTTGTAATTAGTATGTGGTCCTTTAATCACACAGTATCCACTGTGAAGATTAAATGTTTACAACAGAGTAAGTCAATATTTGCTCATTGGAAGTTAAAGTAAAGAAATTAGCACTCAGCACTCAAACCTATGGTAGCAGCAGAGGGAATTCAGGGAGTCCAGTTCAGTCTTCTGAAAACGCAGCTGGACCAGATTTTGGCCCAGACTCCACCTGACTTCTCACTGGTTTTTTCCTCCATCTCTCTCCTGACCACTGTGGCCTATCTGGCAGATACAGCAATCTAGGGAAGCATGAAGATATTAAATTAAACCAGGAGGAATCAGTCATGCAGCTGCCACAATGCCCTGTGGGAAATATAGTAAAAAACAGTGTTTGAGAGGATGACATCTACAGTACTGGTGACTCATTGACCCAAGTCCTCTAGCTAGCTCATTAGCCCTTCATTATAACTGGTTCTGCAGACTCTGGTGACAGTGTGCTGATGTTATGTACCTTGATTTTAATCATTGGCCTGGAACCACTCAGATGCACTGCTGTGCTACCAAACTGCATCTGATAGTAATCTGTGTGTAATTAGGGTCACTTAAAACATATTCACATTTAAACTGGTGGTTTTGGTCAAACGATTTGAGACAAGAGACCAACCAAGTGCAGAGCCTACTTCTGAGGATGTAGCAGCTCGCTAACGATCTCATCTAATGCTATAAACCCAGAAGAGAGACGGAGGGAACGCCATTTTCCCCAGTTCACCTAAAAATGATCTAATTTCATGCCTTTATTTAGCTTGATTTATTTAGCATTATAGTAGGTCTAAGGGAACTTTAAAAAAGAGTAAGTGATCTTTGATGCAACTCCCCCAATGAATAGGGCATCACTAAGGTTAAATTGATTATAACTGAAATTGACCATAATATTGGGTTAGTGAAGTAACAAAAATGCATTCGTTTGTACCGACAAAACGTAATTAGACAATTAATCACATGTACAATCATCCAAAAGGAACCATTTATCAAATGTTTTTAAACAGCAAAAAACTATTTATTCTCATTTACTAAAGCTTTGTAAAATAAGTTGTAGGACACTGTTCTTAATACCCACCTGGTCGTTGGGAACATGTTTAGAGTTATGGGAGGTTTTAGGATCCCCTAACTCTGACCTGTTGTATGTGAAGAGGTTAAAATGTTGAAACTTTCTTTTTATCATACTTATGATTAGATTATGAAAAAAAAAGAAAATAAAACAAATGTTTTATGGCATCTGCAGCTCCAGTTCAATTTGAATGTTAGACCAGCATCACTATTAACCTACTAATTAACTTAGTAATATTCATAACTGGAGTGTTTATGTTTCAACAAACTTACAACAAAAAATTGTAATAACCTTTTTCTAATCGAGCTGACATTTTTACATTTATTCTGTTACATTTAAGAAATTCTGTCTCACGCTTACGGCCAGTTGAGAATCACAGCTAAACTAACATGCGTGTGTTTGATTAGGAAGCCATGTGTCCAGATATATCAGGCACTGCGCCTTCCCTGATATATTATTTAAGTGCTTCTGTGTTATGCTGCTTTGTTTTTATTGTATTTGGTTGTAAATATTGTGTTTCGCACTCTGTAGAATCCTTTTTCAAACCCAAAAATACAATCAAAATTGTAACTATTTGCACAAGTGTACATCAGAATCACAATCAGAATACTTTATTGATCCCTAGGGGAAATTCGTTATTTTGTTACAGTGCTCCATTATAAACAACCAATAACAAAGACAGACAATACACTAGCTAAGAATAGCACAATATATACAGGCATATATATACATAAAGGTCACTTATTAATAAATAGCTGAAAAAGGAAGAACATGTGCAAAAAGGGTGTAGCTGTTGCAGTATACAGTGTGTTAAGTGGATGAGTTGTACAGAGAGATGGCCACAGGCAGGAATGATTTCCTGTGTCGTTCAGTGGTGCTTCTAAACATAAAGGATGATCTAGAATGCTACAACGAAAACGACATATCTATTAATCTACAAATAAAGGAAATAAATGATTATTATAAGTTACGTTACATTAAAGAAACCAGTTACCCTGTGTTTATGTCAAATCAATGTTTCTGATATTTGAAAAATTTAGCATTATATCTATTATATCTAAATCTAGCATCTGCCTCTGATATTTCTGATTTGAATTTTTGATCAAACAAGAATATTCAGAACAGAAATATTCTGTCTTTACTCTCCCAATTTAAAATATCCTTATATCACATTTATAAAGCCAATCCCAGCCCACAACCCTCTCTTAATGCAGTGTGTAGCAGTTCATAAGCCTCCTGCTCTTTGCTTGTTAAAATGTAACCATCTATTGACATCAAAATCAAATCTGTGTGCATTAATGCATTTTCTTTCATAGATTTGAATGGGGCCGCTTGCTGCCTTTATATGGCAAACTGTCTTTTAGTAACATCAGGACAATATTGACATCATCTCTTTGTGTGTCAGTTGATAGTTGATGTTAATAGATGATGAGTTAAACATTGATTCTGCAGTAGGATTTAGGACTGGGCAATGTGCTTTCTCATTAATGTGAACAATATACATGCTTGTTCAAACCTGACTGTGAGAAAATATTGATCGGCCAAAGACTGAGTTACCTCAGTTAAAGGGCGACGCTCTGTGACTGTTGCTGTTTGTCTCACTGTGCGCAGAGGCAAACAAAGGTCAGCACCGATACAGTACGTTCCTCCCAAAATACCTATGAATGGTAACATGATGACTTCCGGGAGACAACGTTTGAGTGATATTTCAGAAAGTGCTGTCGCCTTTTACATAAATAGCTCGGCTGCTCTTTGTCCTTCATGACTTCCTCCACCCTGACAGGCTGATTGATAGGAATGTGCCTAATCCATTATTTTAGCCCATTGATTGAGCCCAAAGATCAGTGTTGTGGCAGAGGTAACAGGACCCTCCTATGAGATAGCTCCTTCATGCACGCGCAAGCAGAGGTGTCAGCTGCCAGCCTACTAATCACCCTATGCTGTGAGTAATGGCTATGAAAGCAATCACAGAAGAAATGCATCATCTCTGCAGACGCCTGATCTATCAACCTGACTCACTCTCATTTGACTGAAACGCATGCCAACATGAAATATGAAGCTTTGTTAAAGGCAGAGGAGGAGTGGTGGCTCTAGAGCTGCAGAATGTGATAATTAAACACACCCATAAAGACCAATTGTATTTCATATATTGACATGTACATGTTGCGCATTTTGCAAACATCTCCCTGGGTAAACATTTCATGCTTAGCTCTGGTGCATAATTACAATGATTCACTGGTTATATACCAACAGTCATTTTCCACTTCACTCATCTTTCAATTTGTTTCCCCACATGATATCAGCAGAGTAATAGTGGCAGAAGAAAGAAATGGCTCGCTCGCACACCATCAAATAGCTATTTGTCAGAGAGTTTGATGTTTCATGCAAACAAAAGCAACAAGCAAGGCGTTCTCAGCTTCCCAGATTTGTTGATGGCTCGCACTATGAAGAGGTAGCAGGAGAGACTCGCTGGTTGTCTTTCCCCATCTGCCTTATTTGAAGCTGGTTTTGTTGTCATTTTCACCGTGCAGATGTAATTTCACACAGTGGGGATCGTCCCCTCCCCCAACCATTATGGAGAATGCAAAAATTGGCAAAGAGGCTGCTACATTTACTACAGCACGGGGAAGACCGGACGGAGACATCAAGGAAGAGAAAATCCACACAGGCAGATTTTCTTTCAATGAGTGCTAATGTGCCATGACCAAGAATGTCAAACCTGGCCTTTCACACCATAATAGAGTCTCATGATTTATGTTTTGGGCATCTAACAAATGCAATATTTATCATTTTGCAACAAATTACTGCTGCATCTCTGGAAATGAATTCTATAGATTTTCCTCGCGGCTTATTCTGGTTTTCTCTGAGCGAGGGTTATTACTTAATTAGATGGGAGGAAGGCTCTGTCAGACATTTCCCCTGCCTCCAACTGAGACTTTTGTTACCCCAGCTGCTTGTGTAGAATACTGATCGCCTGGCAGATACTTTAACCAATTACCTGACAAATTTGAAATTTGAAATAATATATGAATGCCGTTCCTCAAATCCCTGCTCTTGCTTTACTTTCTACCCATGTTTCGCTGCAGGATGAGTCCCCTGTTTTCATGGAATTTAAATCTTTCAAGTTTTACTGCTCATTAGAAATAGAAAAAAAAACCTCTTTTGAAGTGAAATCAATTATAATGAAAACTAAGTGTTGTACAAACGAAAGCATTTCATGACATGATGTTAAGATTAAGAGATGATTATTTTTTAAACAAAGTGAGCTCCAGTACAATCTTTTCTTTCATTCTAGGTAAACATGCTCAGTTATCCCCCTCATAAAGGTTTCTTTGCTGAATTTTAATACATGATACACTTGGGCAATAAAATAATAACTAAAGTGCGTAGTGCCTAAAAATGCAATACGTCTGTTAGGAAGTTGCTGTCATGGTCAAGTAAATCTTTACTCTCATCAGAGCATGAACGGGTCTTCCAGCTGTGTCTCCTGTGTGTCATCTGACAAACTGTCGCTGACGTGTCACGTGGTTTCGTTTGAGAGCTTTCTTTTTGGCTCTCTGCCACACCACAGATTCTGGTGAAGGACAAGGTTCAGCTGCTGTTGTCTGCACAGTCCCTTCACTCCGAATGATACAGCTTGAAGCTCTTTCAGAGTTATTGTTTCTTGGCGTCCTTCCTTAGAAGTCCCCTTCTCGCTTGCTTACTCAAATTTGCAACCGTGCCAAGCTCTCTCCATTTCTTAATGACTGATTAAAATGGCATCAGGGCTTCTCGGTGACTTTTAAATGGTTTAGGCGGCTTTTATTGAATGCATGTACACTTGGAAATGTATTTTCTTTTAAGATTTCAAACAAGACAAGTGTTTTTTTCTCGAGTTGATCAAAGTCAAACCAGACTGCTGGTTCTATAGCCATGTTGTCATCTAGAGCAGCGGTCCCCAACCCCCGGGCCTCGGACCGGTACCGGTCCGTGAGTCGTTTGGTACCGAGCCGCGAGAGTTGAGGCTCAGGTGTGAAATGTATAGTTTTCAGGGTTTTTATCGGTTTTCAGCGTTATTTTGTTATCGTTTTTATCGTTTACTCGGTTTTCCTGGGTCTTTTCACGTGTGTTATGAATAAATCTTTTTTTCGGTACCGGTACTAGTTTTATTTTGTTGTATTTATCCGCGACACCTTAAAGGCTGGTCCGTGAAAATAATGTCGGGCATAAACCGGTCCGTGGCACAAAAAAGGTTGGAGACCGCTGATCTAGAGGAGGCTGCACTTCAACTGCTTAATAACCCATAACCTGGCACTTCCCATAACATAAATCTAATAAGAATGTAAAAGGAAGGGTCCTTTTGATTCAAGTCTGCTTTTCCAATGCATTTCATTATGGCATCTTAGCAGAGTTTGCAGAACAGGGCTGAAATTCAGTGGAATTTGTGGAAAGAATAGCAGAACCAAGTAGTCGAAAAACTTTTCTTGGTCTGAAAAATGAAGCTTAAGCTGAAATCTGTGTTCTTTGTAATTTTCCTGCAGGAGATGACGACTATTGTAGTAGTAGGAAAACTGCTCTTTTGCTCCGTTACCTCAGTAAGCTTTGTTCAATTACTAGTTTTGAGTCGCATTTAAAAAAAAACACATTATGTTCATTTTGTAATTTATGGATCAAAATAAGGTTTTGGTGTTTTGAGAGCCCAAAAAAGCCCTATGCAAGTACCAGTCCATTTAAACTGCTCTTGAAGCTACCACCATGGCTGTTTTGAATACTTTAATTTGTATTTATGTGTCTTTATTAACCTCTTAAGCCCCAACGCCCCCTGATACGAGGGCAAAAGGCAGGAGATCAGTTAGGCTTGGGGCTTAAGAGGTTAATCCAGCCATGGGCCATACCAAATAGGGTTGGTATGGCCCATGACTAAGCGCCTTGAGGCGACATTTGTTGTGATTTGGCGCTATATAAATAAAATTGAATTGAATTGAATTGAATTGAATGACTACTCAATAAGAGGCTCTTAAACGACGGGGTGCTAAAAGACCAACGCACACTTACCTGTTTGATGCCTTTTAATATATTTGTGAGTCCCCACTAAGTGAGCATCTTTGTCTTCTATATAAAAGTATGATGTGATTCCATTACAGCATATTCTCTGTGTTTAACCTAATGATTACTCTGTGTAAAAGATCAGGGCACCACCCCTGACTGCCTGAAGTAGAATTTCCACAGAAAGTTAGAAAATAGATTTCAGTATTTCAAAAGAGACAGCAAATTCAAAATTAGTTCAGAAATTCCCAAAGTTATTGGGATACTATTATTAATCGATGATGGCTCTTCCAACTTCTCTACCTTGACTTGTAGGTGGCGCAAATTAGTTAATCAGAGAATTACTACATGCTCAAATGTATCCTCATATTTGTCTGGACCAAAGTTGCAGCCTATGCAACCAGCAGAAAGGCTCATTATGCCATCACTACACTAGTGTGGATAAAAGGGGGTGGAGTGGCTGTAGCTCAGGAGGTAGAGCAGGTGATCTTCTTCTTGTCTTCTTGTCCTTAGCGGGCGACCAGCGGCGGTGGTCTGCCGCGCAACCAGTACGCTGCTGTAGGTGCCGCAGGTTCTCTTGCTTGACCAACAATTATCTTCCACGCTTTTCGATCTAAGGCGATGGTTCTTGCCTGCTCGAGGTCAAGTCGAAGGGCCTTCAAATCATCCTGGATTTGTTTCATCCATGTCTTCTTTGGTGCATTTCGATGCACCCTCCAATCGGTGGGGCGGGTCAACCAGAGGCCATGGGGGTAGCGGCTCAGGTCCATTCAACAAATGTGGCCAAACCAACGGAGTCGGCGGCGCTGGATTAGGTCGCCGATCGTCAGTTGGCTGCCGCAGCTGGTGAGGATGGTGTCATTCGAATGACGGTCACGAAGGGAAACGCCGAGAACGCATCTAAGGCAACGCATTTGGAAAACTTCGAGCTTGCTCAGGTCGTGTTTGAGCATTGTCCACGTCGCCGCGCCGTAAAGTAGAATGGGCAGGATCAGGGTTCGGTAAAGGCGGATGTTTGTCGCCAATGAGATGTTCTTCTTCTTCCAGACGCACTGGAGCTTATCTCCACTGATGATCAGTGGAGCAGGTGATCTACTGATTGGAACGTTAGTGGTTCAAACCCTGGCTCCCCCAGTTTGCATGGCAAGTATCCTTGGGCAAGATACAAACCTCAAGTTGCTCTCTGATGTGTCCATTGAAGTATGAATTAGGAAGCTATAAAAAAAAAATTAGAATAAAAGTGATTGGTTGATTGTTTTATAGAGCGCTTTGAGTACCCTGGGGAGAGTAGAAAAGCACTACATAAGAATCAGTCAAAAACTGTTCCACAAAGCCACATCTAGTATAGATGGGAATGCGTACTTTCTGTAGGCGGTGCAGACTGTGTGTGAACAGAAAACAAAAATCTGCAAAAGAGAAAAGGTTTTACTTCCCAGTGAGAAACATGAAATACTAAGATTCCTAAATACTGTCCCATAAAAACCTTTTGCGTAGCTTTTCCTCGCTCGCCACCAAATGAATCACAATTGCTGTGATCAGTACAACTGATGTGACCAGTGGCATCTTTCTTAAATGTTAATAAAGCCATGCTGAACGGTGCACTATTCTCAGCTGGAACTCAGTAGCCTGTGGCTGCTCACTAAATCTCAATGACTTCATTAAGTCATTACCATGAGTCACGGCATGCAGTGCCAACAGCAATTAATACACAACAGAAAAGAACAGAGTCCTTGAGCCACTGTTTTGCTCTTGAGACTGCTACGCTGTACTAGATTTGGGAGAATGATTGACACACCAATAGGTCCCTAGGTGGATTAAAGAGCCTTAATCAATATTCAAATTTGTCTCACTCACACCCTTTGCCTGGAGCCAATTGTGCAAACCACGTCAAGTGCTGTCTGCATTTGTGCTTCAGGCTGATTTTGAAGCAGGACACATTTTCTGTCACATCCAGGAATGTGATGAGCCTCTGAAATTTTAATGGCGCAAATGGTGAAAAATGATTGATAAATGGTCAGAAATGATCAAAAGCCAAGCAACGGGGCTCTGAAGGTCTCCACTCATACAGAGAAGGCTCATTAATACGCATCCAAATCTTTTTTTTTGATATTTCATTCCTCATTCAACCAGGAGGCCAATGGAGATGGAAAAAGCACAACTTTCAATGAATGTGTCAAAGCTTTAATTCTAGTCTCTCGTCTTTTCTTCTGCAGGAACACATTTCTATTCATGAAGTAAACCCGTCATAGCCATGATACCGCATCCTTATGTTTCTTTTATAAAACTCCAGCAAAATGGTAATTGAATTGCAACAGTAGGCTTCCGTCCCTTATGCAGTCTTAAAGAAGCCTTTATCTTAGCAAATGACTGACAGTTGATTATGAAAAACCCAGCTTTTTCTTTTTTTTCCTCTTGTGTAAAGACGATCCACCCACACCTTCTGCTTTTGTGTGCACCATTGTTATGGCTCCATTGTTAATGAGTTTAGAATTAACTGTCTGTATTGACTGGAGACCGGAGACCCTGCTGAGGCTGATTGTGTTGTTGAATGGGGAACCGGAGAAGTAATGTATGGACAGGGTGCGCAGTGTGTGCAGGTGTCCGCTCGCTGTCTAGAAATTCAAGCGCTGCTAGAAGTGGGAAGGGTTTCTCACGGTGGTCGCACTTCAGTACACGTGACTGCTGTGGAGCCTGACATCAGGTGTCATCTGGTGGCAATTCATCTTTACTTTGAATTTTATTGTAATTGTATTTTATTTTGATGTAAAGAAAGCATCAACTGCTAAAGCTGGAGTACCAGTTAAAAGAGGGCATTAAATACTGCCCAAACGAATCCATTGCATTCAGTTCTACTTGTATACTCAGAGACATTTGGCATTAGCCATTGTAAACGTAAACGTAGATATATTTGTATACCGAGTGATTAGACACCGCGTCTGAATGTTTTCACTCATAAGACAACTTTTATCAAATCATATATCAATAGGTATGTGTTCATTATGACTTGAAACAAGCCCACAATTTCTATGCAGAAGGAAATCGTATTGTAACCAGAAGAGTTTTCTCATGCTGATCATTAGAAAGAAGGTTTTAACACGTCTGTATTGTTTGACAGCTATTTTGGAAACATTATGTTCTTGACTTGCATATGTGCACATGTGCAGCTATGTAGACCAGTTATCTTTTCACCCACGTTCAACCAATGTAACATTTCTGAACACCTTGCTGGAATTTCTTACCTTAACTTATTACAATTTAGTGGCCAAAGATTCCTGAGAGATCACTGTAATCACACACTAATTATTATTAAACGTAAACTCAAATGTATTTTAGGATAAAGCAATGAAGTAATGACATTAATGAGCAGTAGAATCATGATGTGGAAGCAAGCCCAGAAGCTAAAAAACTTCTTTATTCATCCATTTTTAGTGGATGTGGTTTTTCATGATTTTAAGATTTGACATTGTTGTATTGTAGGGTCTCTACCTACAATATGAATGCCTTGAGGTGATTGTTGTTGTGTTTTGGCCTGATAAAAACTGAATTGAATTTAAATTGTGTATTTAAATAGGAGTGTACTGGAGGTGTGCATGCAAGTAGGCCATTTAGTTTAACCCAGCCAAGACTACGGCAACGTTAATGAGTTTTGGTCTTGAGGATATCTGAAGACAGAGTGCTGCTTATATGCTTAGTTTCCCGGCTGATTGTCAGTTCATTAAATACCTTCAATGCCATTCTTTAAAAAATATCTATCTATCAATGTTAAACACTGAAGATGTCTCATGTGGATCAAGCAGGTGAAGAATTTATAGAAAGACAATGCAGGGTTGCATTAGTGGGAAATACAGTACTATTTAAACCATCCGTCACAGGTCAAGCAATTTTAGTTATATAGCAGTGCTAAAAAGTATACTGTAGTAATCTGGCTGGATGCCTCCTGTGCTTCTCTTGCCCTCTGTCCTACAGCATAGTTCTCCAAAATGAGCTTGTGGACAGGAGATGAGATATGATCCTTGGAATTAAAACAGCATTTTCTACTTTGATCATCCAGCACTGTGTGAAGCACTGAAATAAGACTCTTCTTTATCGAATCTCTACTCTCACTCTCCCTCTCTTAATCTTTCCCTTGCTTGCTCACCCCACTCTTTCGGAGCTTGGGGGATAGCTGTATGAGATGAAGAGTTAATGAAGATTTTTTTTCTTCCCCTGCATGAAGACGGGTAAACTCTTGACAACTTTGTACTCTGCTTTTGTTAATCATGTCACGATCAGCTTTCATGCTTTACAATCCCAACCCCTGAACCAGTTAAGCATGAATATTTAACATTGTTATTTTCAAGTCTCTATGAATACGGCTTAAATAACTGCATGAGCTGCTGCTGTACAAATGAATCGGGACTGTAATTGGCCGAGCGGCTTCAGCCTTCTCCGTGTAACAATCTCAGTAATTTCCCTGTTTATTTCTTTTCATTACACACCATCTTATTTTATACCACTTACACAAACACTCATACGTGGCCATGTCTTCATAAACTGCTACTGAGATGCAACATTGTCAAATAGCCATTTAAGATGCTATCATCTGATATGGAGGCTGACGTGGGATGATGCTGGAAGTGTAGTTATGTAAGCAGCTTTCTCAGGGACTGATAGCAATCCAGCAGGGGAGCGGCGGTGCGTGTGTGTGTGTGTGGATGTATATTGGGTGTGGGTCTGGGGGTGTGAAACAAATCACACATTCAGTACGCTACATAATATTACACCCGGTGTTTTGCCACAGGTACAGAGATTCACTCCTTCAGGGAATTTGATTTGTTAACATGCTAATGTGCTGAGATTAGCGAAGCAACGAACTGAGCGCGCCATCACTCAGTGAGGTGCTGATTGAAAGAAATCAACAACAGGGGAAGTGGGGAAGAAACGAAATGCACATTTTTGAAATTAAACCATTTAATTTACAGACCAAAGATAGACACACTTGATTTTTAACCAAAATAAATACCAAGCTGTATATGGACCATGCTGCGTTGCAGAGTTTGCAGTCACATGACCGCTAATCATGCGACCCTACACGGATTTCTATTTACAGGGTGTCATATACCCCAAATTCTAACTGTATTCAATTCAATTCAATTCAATTCAATTTTATTTATATAGCGCCAAATCACAACAAAAGTCGCCTCAAGGCGCTTCATAGATACGGGAGAAAAACCCAACAATCATATGACCCCCTATGAGCAGCACTTTGGCGACAGTGGGAAGGAAAAACTCCCTTTTAACAGGAAGAAACCTCCGGCAGAACCAGGCTCAGGGAGGGGCGGGGCCATCTGCTGTGATTGGTTGGGGTGAGAGAAGGAAGACAGGATAAAGACATGCTGTGGAAGAGAGACAGAGGTTAATAACAGATATGATTCAATGCAGAGAGGTCTGTTAACACATAGTGAGTGAGAAAGGTGACTGGAAAGGAAAAACTCAATGCATCATGGGAATCCCCCGGCAGCCTACATCTATTGCAGCATAACTAAGGGAGGATTCAGGGTCACCTGGTCCAGCCCTAACTATATGCTTTAGCAAAAAGGAAAGTTTGAAGCCTAATCTGCAGATTACTGCATATTCTTCTGCTGTATTAAGTAATTGATTTTAAAGACAAGTCCTATGACTGAACTATGGAAATATGTAGCTTTAAATGATCTTGAAGTGATTGGAGGCTCCTTCCATCTCAGTAAACCAGCGAGGCATCCCAACAGCTGCTCTGCATGTTACGCTGAAGGTTTCGAGTTAGCTCATTACAATGATCCATTTGTTGTGATGAATTAATAATCATTTCGTTTGACTGTGTGTTCAGCTCCCAGGCTGCATCTCCACTATCAGCAAACACGGCTAATGTGATTTTAGGCCAACATATGCTACGTTTCGCGTCAATATGAAATACAAGAGTACGCGAGGAATTTGTAGTCATAAAAAAACATTTAGTTTTATTGCAACATGCATCACAGTATGGCAGCAGCCCCTGAAGTCAGTATTCCCATCATGTTGCTCGTTAATGCTCATTACTATCAGTGAGGTTTACGGCATTGATTGCTGGATGAAAACAGATTTGTAAATTATGAGCTTCTCAGTAAATATCAGGGGGCCAAGTTTTGCCCATTTTATTGGCTCATACTTTTTCCCTCACTTTGGGTCTGTGTTTATTATGAACAAATGCCACGTTTGGGGCTGACATTTGAGCAGGCCGACTCCACATCATTGATTTCAGGTAGTCCTGCTGATATGTCAGGGCCTACAGGGGCATAGGTGGCTGGAAATGCAGCAGCGGCCCTGTAGAACAACCTTGGGCTGAAAATTTGAGCAAACATTGTTCACTTCTGATGGTGGGCGTGCTGGCAAGGAGGTTTTCCTAGGAAAGGAGGTCTCCTCTGTCCACTTCTCTCTACAGCTTCCACAGCCAGCATCACTGCTGCTGAATAAATGTATGTATGTGTAGCCATCTAATGTCATGTACTGTTGAGCTTTTATATTTGTAACCCAGCTTTTGATTTATCTAATTTCTTAACGGACAGTTTGAAACCTCTAATTTATCTGGTCTCTCGGTATTTTAAGAAAATGCAAAATAACTGACTGCTTCACCTGGCGACACTGTGAAATGAGACAATTGTTTGCTTGTGCAACGCTGAAGGGAAATGCTGAATCTTCCTGTAGCAGTCTTCGACAATATGAGTTTCTGTTGACTAAAACACTGCACACATCATAAAATACACTGCATAATGCTGACTCAGGAGAACAGTAACTAATGCTCAGGTATCAAGGTTTCTTGTCACAATTTGCTTCTAAAAAATGTGCATCAACCCTCAGGCTGGCATGAGAAACCACAAATAGGGCTGGTCGTTTGCAGCTCTTACAGCAGGGTCACAAAGAGATGAATTGCCTGCATTACCTCCAATAAAGAAAAGAAAATATATTCTGTGGCTACTAAAGCTGAAGGTTTATGGAAGCTACACATTTTACTAGGCTTTAAACTGAGCATAGATTTCACTGCAGGTCCTCAACGCTCCTGTGCTGCAGGAATACATCCACATCCTCCTCATTATCCCCCTCACCAAGCATAGGGCATCAATCAGGTGCATTGAGCGTGTTCTCTGGGGGAAACACTCTGCAACCATCAATACGTCAGCCTTGCATCACATGTCTTATAGATTTATCAAGTCATTTATTATTTATTGATGGGAATAAAACTCAAGGTCATCTTGTAAGAGTCTTCACCCATACTGCTTGAGAGGGTACAGCAAGGGTTTGATTTCAGTGGTCTTTACTGTAAGGTCATAACCTCGTGAGGTCAACGTGACCATAGCTAATCTGATGAAGAGGTTATCATGAACTACTCATCAATAACACTCTACAGCAGCTCAGCTACTGATATGATAATGAGCACATTCAAATATATATGTCAAAAGATTCAAATGAAAAAGATACATGACTGTTCTTTCAATACAACCCATCTTGATATTTGTTAGTGCCCTACCTCTCCACCAAATATTTATGACAGATGTTTGCTCTAATTAGTTTGTTTTTTCCTCGTATTTTTGGAAGATATGAGCTCATTATTTTTTCAGCTGCAGGCAATTCCAAGCTGCTGTGTGTTGTTTCTATTTCAGCTTAATAAGTCAAAAAAGTTAAAGCACTTTGTTTAGATATAGAATCAGCTCAAAATCAATAAAACGATACAATCAATATATGAATTTACTACTACAATGATAGTAACAAATAATTCATTAACTATTAAAATGACACACTGAACCGCTGTCTGTCCGTCTGTTTATCCGTAGCTGAGCAAACACACAGTGGTTTGGGTCCACCGCCTGCAACTGCAGTTCTTCACTTTGAAAATTGAAATAAAAAAAGCTTTGGCATACATTATGATTGATTGATTGATTGATTGGTAATTTATTTCAACATGTGAACAATATACAAGTACATTTAGAAAACAAAATAAGAAAGAAAAAAAATATACAAATTACATACAAAAAAAACGTTCTGATTAATTTACATGTTGAAAGGGAAGAAGTAAACACTTATTTAATCCCACCCATTTGCCATAAATTATCAGTTAATATTAAGTCAGCTTCCTTACTGATATAATTTGTAATAAAAACAGTGAACAGATTCCTGATATACTATCTACTATAATATCACATCGTGAGTTTTTTTTTTGTTTGTTTTTTAAATAGAAACATTCACTTAATTTAAATATTTTCCTTTCCTTTATAGTTCGAGAAGATCATATTTTTATGACTCTTTTTGAACAGTTTTATGTTTTGGACATTGCTTTAATTCCATATTCAGTTTCACTCCATGAACAGAAACACAAAAGCCTTTTCTTGTCGTACGTACCTTCATTGTTTTGAAGTTACAAAAACCCCTTAAATTATAACTTCCTTCTTTCAAAAAAAACATACTCTGAATATTACCTGGCAGTTCTTTATTTTTTGCTTTTTTTCTTTCACTCCCACCATTAAATTGAATATAACATATTTAATGGTGTAGCCAGATCGCATTTTAGCAGCTGCCTGTAACCATGAGCTTTGTTGCTCTCACTGTTACAGGAGCACCACAGTTAACATACCGATTACTAGCTTAGTTCTGAACCATATTTTAAGTAGTTTTACTATATAAAGCGTCAGATAAAATGATCTGATTTCTCTGCTATGGGTGGTTCTTTACAATATAAAAGGGAGACAGGAAAGACCCAGTATATACACTACAGTGAGCCCACTAGTGTGTCCATGTGTCTTCACTCTGTTGGGTATGTGTACTTTAGCATTTCATTACTGAGGTGTAGTGTTTGCAGATTTCTCTCACAGGGGTTTTCACATAAACCACTTAATGTATATGTATAACTCCACTTAAATCTGCATTTCATGCTCATCAGTATATCCGCAGTAAAATAACACCCCCACCTTTTGTCATGAATGTATTATAGAGTCGTTGGGTTTAAGGTCAGAGCTGGCATGCATACCGTGTAGACACAGAGCTGGGGAAAATATCCTCGTAGCTGCGTGTTGTTGTGTGGGAGGCAGCCACGATGAGAAGCTGATGTTAAATCGATGATGATGGATCAAAGTGCTGCATGGCTGGAGCCCTGCGGTGTTAGGGTGTGCGGAACAACAGTGACTTTTACATCTCTTCCTTTCTACTCATTAGCCTCTTTGTCTCCCCCTTTACCCCAATTCTCTCTTCATCTTGAAATCCTCTCTGTCTCTCTCCTACATTAAGAGGAATACAATGTGTGTCTGAATTTTTGAGTGGAGAGAGGTGACTTAATGCTTTGTGTCATGGTGTCAGGTGGAATCAGACACTAGCAGATGGGAAGAAAAATATTAACCTTTAATAAACAATCAATATCGGTGCACAAAAAATGTCCTCGCTTTTGGTAACATTTTGCCTGTAACCACTATAAAAGACATGTTTGTCATGAGTGAAGCTACTACGCTTCAGTAAGGCATGTAGAATAACAGCAAAATGGTTGTTTTCACCTCTGAACAAGACTATTGTAAATTTAACCACATGCAAAAACAATAACTGCCAGTTATTCAGTGTGATCCTGTTCTATAACCATCCAAGTGGCAGAATCTAATCACTTGGTTCTGTTTTCTAGGAGAAAAACATTGGCCGGTCCGCTCCCAGAGTCACCATGGTAGGGATGGCTATTCTTTGTTAAAGGTTAAAGCTGCCTCTAGCCACTTATTTTACATTTGCTTTATGAACCTGTTAAAGATTTCTACAGATAACATAAGATAATATCAACTTCCTGCGTGTTTGGAGGCAGCTTATACCTGGAGTGTTAATTGTAGTGAAGTGCCTTCCCATTGATCTCTATTTGTATACTCAGTATATAACCTCCCTCTTGATATTTAGCTTTTCTGTCTATGTGACAAGTGCACATGTGTAGTCTGGTTCATTTGTGTGCTATTTTTAGGGGTGAAACGGTACACAAAAATAATTAGTCTATTCAATGTTAAAACAAGTTGAAGTTGTGCATAATAAAGATAAGTCACCCTTCTGCAAAGAGTATTTTTCCAAGCCTGAAGCAGCAGAAAAAACAGATTTATGAGGAAATAGCCAACCTGGTTTTGTCCAAAGCTATAATACGAAACAACCAAATAACTGGCACTTTTGAATCAGCTGTGATCACTGGTGGTTTTTCCTAGATGTATGCCTCCAGTCATGTCTGTAAGGTTGCCTCCAACACATTTTGGTTGTCATGCAGCCGCTAACTGGTCTCTAAAAACCTAAAATAGTTAATTGCACATTAGAATTGTCAAGTTATGGTTAAAAGAAAAATATACCTTTTTTTTTTCAATTCCAAGGTTTTACATATCAGGACATCACAAAACATGAGAGATGAACAAAAAAATATATCAAGTCATTATTTAAGAAATATAAAAGCAAAATGTAGAAGCACTGAGGGAAAATGTAAGTGCGCCCGATGATTCAGTAGCTTGAATCATTTTTATTAGGAATAACTTAAATTAATCATTTCCTTTAAGGCTTTGTCAGTCTCTTCATTGAGGTTTGCAGAGATGTGTTTATACACAGCTCTCATGTCAAGGTCATGCCACAGCATTTCATATAGGCTGAGATCTGGACTGACTGGGCCATTGCAGTGCCTGGATTATTATTTTTTTCCCATTTTTTTAATAGATTTGCCGCTATGCTTGGGATCATTGTTCTGTTTCATTACCTTATGTTGCCTGTGAGACATTTAACTCTAGAATAAGTTGGTACACAGTACTGAGTCTGTATCCCAAGGTCCGCCACCGTGTTAGACAGTTGGTATGCAATGATGTTTCTTTTAAAGAGAAGTGGCTAATTACTGGCAACCTTTCCAAAACATGTCATACTTGTGCAGTTTTTTTCTAATTGTATTGTCCTGAACTTTAACGTGCTTACTGAAGTTTATAGATCCAGGATGTAAGTTTTTGTAATTCCTCTGCAAACTGGTCAATTTTATTTTAGGATGCATTTTCCCTGGATATCAGTTTCATCATCACTCCATTACATAACTTTGGATTCATGGACAGATTGTTTGGAAACAAGCTAATAAACCTAATCAGATTAATGAGTAGGACCAGATATTGTTTTAGGTTGTCCTGATATGTAAAACCTAAGAACTGAAAAGGGGAGGTGTGTTTTTTTTTCACCTTTCTTCATCCAAGCTTTATGTCCATGTATTTGGTAGACTCAGTGAATGTTATGCACTAGTCCGTGTCCAGTTTTTGTCATTTTGAATGATAGCCAGGTGGTGCCTCTTATACATCCCGGGGCTAATACATACATTAGTATGTTGTTGGACAAAAGTGGCGATCTGTTAAAACTCTGCAGATGGGACCATCTAACTTAAGATAACAAGTTTCCTTTGCACTAAAATATAGACTTAATTAGACTTAATTAAAGGCAAACTGAACCCAATGCCCTGTAACAGGCTATATGTACGTACCGTAACACCCCTATCTAGTTCTGTTTAGGTCACTGGTGTGGTAATGTGGGCTTGCCTATAAGAAAACACTGTAAAGAGGAGATTTGCACTAAAACAAGTGTCAGCCTACTTATTTAAAAATATCTTTTTTTTAAAAGCTAACCAAACTAGGACAGACTTTGTGTAAACAAGAATATTCTGTACCTCCTGATGTTTGTTGAAGCTGGCCCACATTATATGACTTTTTGTTTTTTTTAAACTGTGCTGTGCATTAAAACCCAACTGGTCTTGTTTCACGCCTGTGTTCTAATTCCTGCCCTTTGGACTGTATGTTTTGAAATGTTTCACTTTCTGTGTGTTGTCCTCTTTACTGAATTGAATGTCCTAACCTCTATGGTGTCCGTGCTCTTCGATTCTGTCCGTCTCAGTGGAGAGGAGGGCTGGTCTATGAAGGCATGGATAAAGGCAGTTTTGATGATGTTACTTTTTTAATTTTAAGAAGACATCAGATAAATCTGTCCTTATTCTTGCTTACGATATACGGACCCTCCTCTTCCTCCTCTACCTCTTCTTCGCCCTCCGCCTCCTCCCAAAGGAAGTCTGCTTTTCAACAGCCTGCAAAAGGAGTCGGTTGGTATGTCGATCAACTGTGAAGCAGAAGAAACTGATTCTTTTCTGCTGAGGTATTACTCCTACAGTGCGCCAAGCGATGAAAACGGCATATTGTTACACTGTTTGATTTTCAAGAAAGATTACCTTTAAACCCAGGGAGCCGCTGTGGCTTCGTGGCGAGAGAACCGAGTGTAACCATGCAAGCTTTGTAGGAACATCGTGACACACCACTTCAATAAAACGGATGCCTTATTGCCTTTTAACACTTGGGGTCACAGTCCACAGTGGGTTCACTGTCTATCACATTTCAAAATGAACTGGGTATGAAGTCCATCTCAACCTCTTGCCCTTCCCCTTCCCTGCTGAGACTATCATGGCACATTTGTCAAGCAGTAGAGGCAGTGAATTGTCAAGTAACTGCTTGGCGTTTGGTGTCTTGGGGGTGATTGTGAGTTATGAGATAAAGAGCGATACTTACTGGCGCTGTGGATAGACACAGTCTGTGTTGTATTTGGATTTTACTGCACTTGGAAGAACATAGTAGCAACCCTCTTTGTTAATGTATTTATTTATGAATGCATAATAAAATCGGAGTATTTCTGTGCAGCTGTTAGCTTCCAACAATTCAAAACACTCATTAACAGACATGAGGTAGAGATCAGTCAGCAACCTTGACCATGTAGCAACACACTGTGTCTGTAATACTTGAAGTAAACAGCCAGGAAACCACTCCAGTTACTGTAATTTTTAAAATTTGCATTAATCGAATGCAAAATCGAACTCGCTGCTGTGAAAAATCAATAAAATAATTTAAAATACGATCCAAACCTTTCATCTGATTTTTAAAGCCAGTGACAAGTACAGCATACGGATGAGAAGAAGATCGTGTGTTACTACATGGTTTTGTTTAGAATTTGTTTTGTGAAACTGATCTGTAATCCAATCGTTTTACTAGCTGTGTAGAGCTGCACTTTATTTTAGTCTGTTCTTTCACTAATGTGTGGCAAATCCTTTCTTTGGTATTTCAGGCCATTGAAAAAAACAAAACTGATTTTAAAGATTCCAGTTTCCCACCTAAATGTAAAAATTATTTGTCTCACACCCTAAGAAGGATATATAATTGGTGTCCTGTGTTGTTTATGATGGACTAATATAGGCTGTATGGCTGCTGCTTTCCTACTTGTGGAATAAGATTCTTTCATAGTCTAAAGCAGTGGTTCTTAACCTGGGTTCGATCGAACCCTAGGGGTTTGGTGAGTCGGTCTCAGGGTTTTGGCAGAGCCAAACATGCACGGCTCATTTTGTGCACCAGTAAAAAACATATATGTCTTGAATTTGAAAAAAATCTTATTTTATTTTTCACTAAGGAGGGGTTCAGTGAATGCGCATATGAAACTGGTGGGGTTCGGTACCTCCAAAAAGGTTAAGAACCACTGGTCTAAAGTTATCAGAAAGTAGCTGTATGTACAAAGTAAAGTTAACAATATATTCCACACCTGCTAGCTGGTGAACACAGTGACCAGTCAAATAAAGAGTGAGCCATTCAGAGGTGGATTTGCTGGTGTTTGTCAAATCATCATTCTGCTGCATAACCCAAGTGCGCTCGGCCGGTAGAAAGCAGAATTCATGGTTCCCTAAATTACAGCAAGTTGTTGAGGTCCTGAAGCAACGAAGCAGCCCCAGACCCTCACAAAACCACCACAATGTTTGACTATTGGCATGATGTTCTTATGAAATGCTGTTGAATTACATGATGGTACAATTAGAAAATACTTATCCACACAGAGCCGGGTGGGTCTGGATGGTTGTTTTTCCTTGATAAATGAAATCCTCATTTAAAAAACTGTATTTTGTATTAACTCAGGTTTTTATAATCTAAGATTAAAATTCATATAATGATCTAACATAGTGAAGTTTGACTGAGAAATTACAGAACTGTGTGTGAATATGTTTGTCATATCTTTGCAAGGTCATATCATATCAAATATATCTATGAATGAATTCTGGAGTTTTGTCTCAGGTGGCTGAAAAAGACAAAGCATGTCCTGAACAAAAAATCATTATACACACTCTATTGTACTCTGTTGCTTCCATATATGACTTACTGTCTGGAGATATGGGGTAATGCATATAAAACGAACACTCTTCCTATTTTCAAGTTGCAAAAAAGAGCTATAAGAATTATAAACCAATCAAACTATATAGAACCAACTAACATTTTGTTTATTAATCTGAATACCCTGAAATTTTATGATTTAGTTGAATATAAAATGGCACAGATAATGTATAAAGCACAAAATAACTTGCTTTGCCCCAGTACTCAGAAGCTGTTCAAAGTCAGAGAGAGTCAATATGACTTAAGGGGAACAGATTTCTTTAAAAAAAACAAGATAAGGACAAATATAAAGCAGAGATGTGTTTCTGTTAGAGGAGTTAACCTGTGGAATAGTTATGACAGTGATTTAAAAAGGTGTAGTTCATTTTTCTTGTTTAAAAATATGTTTAAAAATAGAGTATTAGAAAAATATATATATCAAGAATGAAAAGAGCAAAGAAAAACAAAAACAAAAAACAAAAAAACCTCTTGATTCTTTTGCTTTGATGTAGTTACTTACTAAGGTGGAAAGTTTTTTGTTTTTTTGTTTTTTTCTTGTTTGTTTGTTTGTTTGTTTTGTTTTTGCTTTGTTTTATTATTTGCTTCGAGCCCTGTGTACAGGAGCTGCATGCTAAAAGATCTTTTGTTAAAAGGGTTGGCATAATAAGCAAATGCTTCAGCCAATACCTTTTGATTAGCCTTGTCTCATGCTTTCTTGCTTTGTGGTAGATCTTTGTTCTGTCTTCACTGAGATATTTGAATGCTAATCAATAAAAAACATATCATATCATATATCAAAAGACAGGAACAAGGTTTTAGAAAACCTTGGTTGTGTGAGAGCTGTTGGATTTGTTAATGGCAAACTTCGGTGTGCCGTTAGCTCATTATTTTCAGTCTTGTTTCCATCGCCTTTGCATATACTGTTCATCATCTTTCTGCCAGCACATAACACCACGCTGTTGTCAGGCATGAGAATTAAAACAGCTACATTTAGGACGGTCATAATTTTCTCCAAAGGAAATCCCGTCATATTAATTAACATGTCAATGTGATGCTATAGTTGAGTATTTATTACAGAGTTTTATTTGCAATTCTTTAATTTGAAATGTGTTTTGCTGATGCTGCACAGTAATGCTGTACAAAGTCTTTTTCCTATCTGCTGAAATTTCTGTTCTCATTGTTTTTGTTATGGCCTTAAAGTCAAATATTTAGTCTTAGCCTTTTGTCGCTTAAAATTGTGTTTGACAGATAAGAGCCACTCAGTTAAGAATGAGCACTGAGGGCTAAAATTAGATGGGGTAAAAGTGCTATAAATATAACTTATAAGCATTATCACTAGGATTGCAATTGGGTCAGAGTTAAGCCTCCTGCTCTTCCAGTGAAATCAGAGAGGAGGTGGGGCCTAGAGCTTTGTCCCTTACTTACTGAGTGAAGTAGGGCTATTATGGCAGTTAACATTTAGCGATTAAATGTGAACAGTCTTTGTCAGTTGATAAATGTCAAGCCCATGGCGGCTTTCCTTTCGTCTACCTTTGCTGCGAGAGGGAGGGAAGGGACATGTTGGTGCCACCGCTGTCAGCTGAGCCAATGGGACGTATACTGCATATCTGTCACACTCATTCTGCACAGATTCTGGTGCATAGATACACGCATGCACAGTGTAACCACTCTGTCACCACCTCCATCTCCTCTGGGCCTTTTATAATGCTGGTAGCTGCTCTAGCTAAGGCTAATGGGATGGCAGGGCTGCTGGTTTTAAAGAGCGGTGTCGTGAGGAGAGTGGAGCAGAAAGCTGAAGATGGCTTTCTAATAGAAGTAGGGTGGGTGCTTTGGAGTCAGAGGGAAGAGGTGGAGGGATGCCTTGTGGTCACTGGGCCATTTACTTTTCATCCCAGCACCCCAGCACATCCTCCTTTTTCATACTTTCTCCTTCTCTTATCTACTTTGTGTCTCACTTTATCCTTTGCTCGCTGTATTTCTGTCTCACTGTGCTTGCTTTCCTCCCTCCTCCTCCTTGTTGTTCAGAAATACTTGGCCTTTGGGGTTCCATTAAGTTGTGCATGAGCAGCTTTAACATCAATGTTTTGAAGTCTGTCTTTGACCACCAGGATTTCTATGATAATCAGCTCATGCTTTGTTTTTTCCAAAGATACCAAACTAGCAAACACACTTAAAAATCATACAAACAATCTAAAGGGATATGTTATCTTATGTTACAATATCTTATCTGTGTTATCCTCCTGACTACCAGCAATGCAAATTTGTCCTCTGTAGAGCACCTTTCTAAACCTGAATGTCTCCCATGCACTGCATACTACAGAATTGCCTCCTTTTGGTATCTACAGAGGACATTTAGGGCTTTCCAATGATACCAAATGTGAAGGGGTGGAGCTTTGGGAACTTTAGTTTTTTCAGTAAGGAACATGGCGGCCATCGCTGCAAGCACATTTTATGGGAAGAAGAAAAGTAAGTGCATAAAACTTCTTATTGAGCAATTTTTAGCTATAAATGTTGTTAACATATTTTAAATAAGTCTCTTAATAACACATTAAAACATAGTATGTTTAATTCTAACTTCATTTTAGTATAGTAGTGAAGTGTTTAAAAAATGTCCTCCGTAGTGGACATTTGTTGTCATTTCCTCCATTTTGTTCTGTTTTTTTAAATGACCAGAAAAGGAGTCATTTTTAGAAGCAGAAAAAAATTTATTGCAGTTTGATGAGGGAAACCCAGATCTTGAGTTGTCTGATGAAGAAGATCATAGGGAATAAGCCCTTGAAGAAGAAAGAAGGAGGAGCATCAGAGATGGTACTCAGACCTGAACTTGCTGTCATTAAGTGGTTGGACAGTTGTCAAGGCATCCTCTGCCTATGGCAATCAACCTCAGGACAGACGCACAAGATGGTGTAAGAAAAACAAAAGGTTTGTCCATGTGCCAAGGCAATTGCTGAGTACACTACCAATATAGGTGACGTGGACCTTGTTGCCGAATGTTGAGTTTCTACAGGATGGTCTCTCGCACTCAGAAATTGACAGTATGTGCAGTTCTCTACTTTTTGATCTGGCAATCACCAACTCGTGGCTTCAGTATAGCAATGAAAGAAACCACTACAGTTCCTTGAGTTCAAACTTCTCCTTGGTGAAGAGTTGAAGCAAATATTTGCCATCAAAGTTAATTTTTACATGTTTGGCCTTCCAATGTCCTCTGCAGTGGACAAATTAACCTTTTTCCCCCAAAAAATTATTTCAGTCTTCTAAATACCTTACAAACATTGGGGGATTTAAAAAAATTTGATTGGACAACATTTTTTTTCCTGGTAGTCAGGAATATACAAGCTAAAGTTGTCTTTTGATGGTACACGTTCGTATAAGCCAGCTTTCTGTAAGGTATTGCACCACCAAAAAGCTGCAGATGAGTTTCTCAAACCTACAGCATTAAAACTACGAACAGGTGAATTAAACCAGTGATGATCTCATTCAGTGTTGGAAAGGTTACTTTTAAAATGTATTCCACTACAGATTACAGAATACAAGCCCCAAAATGTAGTTTGTACTGTATTCCGTTAATTTACTTAATGTGAGTAACATATTCTGAATACTTTGGATTACCTAATATATTGTCATGCTTATTATGTTACTCCCCAACACTGATCTTATTACAATTCAACATTCTGCTAGGAACTGTCATGAACCGAAGTTCAGTACACAAGCTGGACCCAGAAGCAGAGACAACATGCACAAAAGTACGAAAAATAAATTTTATTTCAACTAAAGGTGCCCCGGAAGAGTCAAAGGAAAACACGCGAGAAACTAGAAAAACCAAGGGACCGGGGAATGAGTTACGCAGGAACGCCGTAATTGGGACTGTGGGAAGAGTCAAAGCGGGGCCGTGGGAGCCGGAGGGAGGGGTGAGGGTCCGCGGGGGAGCTCCAGGAAAGTAGAGGCGATCGGTACCGGAGGCGATCCAAACTCCAGACGGGCAGGTGAACAGGCAGGTGGCTCAAAAACACGCCGAGCTGTTACCTGAGCGCAAAGGAAAAGATTAGCGTTTGTTCAGGTAAATGAGGGTTTTCACAACTGCCTTCCCGTGGGTGTACGTTACCGCTGTGAGACGACTAACGGACTGGTGTGGAGCAGCTGGCTGGGCTGGATCAAATAGTCCACCTGATAATCGCCTGAGATGGGATGCAGGTGTGGAGTTAACAGCCACACCCGTGGGCGTGGGCATCCCATCAGCTCCTCGGACACCGGGCCGCGGACCATGACAGGAACAAAGTATTTTTGTACATTGTGTACTACTTTCCCAAGGACTACACATCTAAACATTACTGCCAACCAACCACAAAGCAAAATTACTTTAGAAATTACCTGAAAAAAGTTCACCATGCCTTAAAAGTTCCAGCGTTACCTTCCATCCAAGGATTTGCTGTTTGCCCCAGAACAAACCTATTCCACTGAGTCCCCACCCTAACTAAGAGGACCGAAGAGTCCCACCTGTCTAGGACTTGGTGGGTAGGAGATGTTTTGATGCAGTGAGGGGAACCTGTGCAATCTTAGACAGCTGTTAATGTTGTGGCTGATTGATGCACGTTCACCAGTGGAGTGATAGCAAGCTTTTTTTTTTCCTCTTCCCTCATTTGGTTAATGGTGGTGAGGAGCATCTGATGTGTTACTATGAAATCTCCCATTCCTCAGCAGATTTTAAATAATGCATTCTTGTAAGGGCAACAGCTCAAGTTTCATGCTAATGAGACAGGCAGTATGCACAGCCCTTACTGGCAGGCTAGAATACTGGATGAGCAAAATGATTCCTCAATTCAGAACTCCATTAGAGTTAAGGTTTGGAAAACTTTGGAATCGAGGCATCATAAGCTATGGTTAAAGTCTTGTAGGATTAATGAATATTTCACTGGGTATTAACTGTAATTTATCTGGATTTGATTTCTGAACATACATATGGTGAGAAATGGATCCAAATGTTGGACAAAATCTCAGGATGACAAAAAAAATCTATTTGCCAAACTAAAAAAAAAAAAGGATGAATCAAAACATGCTGTACAAATCTAGCCGAGGAGAAAACGAATCCAACAGAGATGCGAGGAAATCGAAAAAATGATGTAAGATAGGAAAACTGGTAGATACATGAGGGTGAACGGATGATGTGAAAAATAGGAAGAGAGGATTAGAAATACACAGGGACACAGCTGGAGCAGAGGGCGGGTGAGAATCTTCAAAAACAGGCTAAATGGGTATGTTTGGGTATGTTCGTCATAGCAAATTACATGGCAGGCTAACACAACTTTTGATTAGCTGTTAGCATAGAAAAAAATCACCTTGAACAGTAAGCTACTCCAGCATTATTTGATTTCATTAGCCTGCAGCAGCGCTCAACCATTTCAATAAACACAGTGTGATTATATGAGAACTGTAAGCGACTTGAAAAGTTTATTGTTTCTCAACTCTTGAGCACAAACAATGCGACATCTCATTTAACCCTTTAAAGCCGGTGGGAGCAGGCGCGCTCTGTTTTGCGTAACTATTTGTAAATCCCGGTAGCTCTGCAACCACATAAGCTAGCACAATAATTTTTTTTGCATATGAAACCGGAGGAGTTGTACTTACATCTTATGCCATCAGCTTGTCCTCGGTCACAGTTTCCTTCCACATATAGCTTTGCAAAAACTGCATAAAAAGCACTTGCAGCAACAAAAACATAATATTCCAGAAACAGGCTTTGCCGATCCGATCAGCTGTTTGTAACACTTCCTACATCCATCGGTGTGAACTATCACATGTCCGCCATGACCTGCCGAAACCGGAAGTGACGTCATTTTGCAAAAATGTAGGTTTTTTTACCATCAGGGCCTTATGAGCCTATACTGGTGTTTTTAAAAGTTATGTTTGACTTTATGACTTTCTGTGTCGTTTCTGGGATGCTTAGGACTCATATTGCACTGCTGGAAATAGTTTATTTTGATGCATATGCTGTTTTTTTTCCCGCAAATTTGCATTATAATATTTATTTTTGTTTTTCCTGCAGTATATAAAAATTGGTGTACTTCAAAAATAAAACTATGAAGACACTCAAAATAAATTTCCTGTGGTGGGAAACTATTTTGTGCAATTTTTTTGTATTTACAGTTTTGAGGGATAAGCCTCTTAAATTTCTCTAACTAGAAATATATGTTAAAAAAACCAAAACGATTTTCAATTTTTTTGTAGTTTATTGCACTTTTTTGCAATGTATGTAATTACTATGCACTTAATGCAGACATATTATTAAAATTTGGGCTATAATGGTTGTATTGATGCATAGCAACTTGAAATGCTCCCAAAAATGGCTCCACAGCATGTAAAAATATAATATAAGCTCTGGTGGACTTGGTTCTATGGTAGGTCTTAAAGGGTTAAACTGGACGCGGGGCATGCCTGAAGCGTCAAATATGTTTGTGTTCACACCATTTATTAACATTTGTTTTTCCTTACCCAGATATGGGTAAGGAAAAACAAAAAAAACTAACGACAGCTTTGACTGAAAATGAAATCCAGCTTCTTTCATGAAAGTTGGAGCTTCCGCTATTCAGCTACTGCATGTCTTCAGCCTCACTTTCACCCTAGCTACACGAAGGGCACACTGTATTTGTGCTGAACGTATTTTATTAATTATTAAATGTGAAACTGTCCTTTCTAAAGTGAATCCCCAGGGAATACTGATCTGGGATAGAAAAGTCAACCTTTGCTAATTTGTTTATATATCACTGTGACTCTGTTATGTTTGTGTACAGCACATGATGCTTGTATGTGGCTCAAAATGATTTTGTAAGTGCATGGTGCTAACATTAGGCAGCTGGTGTCTAGAGCTTGGTGACCTTGGTCATATGTTTGTTATTTTTCTCCCCTTTCAGTCTCTCGTCACTCTCTTCTCTGTCATTTGCTTCACTAGAGATTGTGGCCAAATACACACATCCCTATTCACTGGATATTCACTGGATATTCACTGGCTGGCTTTTCAGTAGTTGGACAGAATTAAAATCCTTAGAAATGAATGTTCTGATAGTTTCTATGACACCTCAGAGTATGTGACTAAATGCTTATTTAACCTTGCCAAGGGGTTCAAGGTATTTTCTGAGTTCCTCAGCATGCCTTCTCTTACCTCCCTTATGTGTTGTATGTGGATGCGACGCTTGGAAGTGTGATGTGAAACAAAATGCCACGCCAAATGTCAGAATACTGAGTCACTTGCACGCCATCTGGATGCTATTATGCAAACTTGCCAAGGAGGTATTCTCCAGAGATCACTTACCGTGTCAGTAAAGGGAAATTTAATGTGAGTAATGTTCTTGCGGACTTGAGGGTGACTGTATCCGAAAAAGGTGTTTAAGATTAGCCTCTGCAGCCCATTGATCACAGCTATGGGTGTATATGCTTGATTTAACCATTAAATGTGACTGACACCATCTGACAAACACACAGCTCCGTCATCAACATACTGACGGCAAATCGGCCATTTAGCAATTTAGATAGGGATCCTGTTTAACCTAACAATCTGGAGAGCACGTCAATCACAGATAATCAACCCACTGTATGATTAGACAGCAGCACTGGCTTTGAATCTATTTTAATATGCCAATTAAAGCAGATGAAGGCAATAAGTAAAGGACGGCGGAACATTCGGGAGATCTCACCCTCCACACTAAGCTTACTTAACCACTGAAAAATAGGTTTCCTGGGGTGCTTTAAAGTAGCACCAAGAGAGTTTTTTTCTTTTTCTTTTTTTGCCATGTCAGCTCCAGGAGCCCAGGAGGATGATGGTGCATTTGGGTGTTCCGAGCTGATAAGCAGACTCATGGCCCTGAGAGTTGGGGGTGCTAACTGTGCTGGGACTCTGTCTTCAATGTGGTTAATTGGTCCCCTGATTGCTTTGGGATCAGTGAACGTTGCTCTCCAGGCTCTTAATGAGCTAGTCTTCTCCTGCTTCTCAGCCCGTCATTCAGCTTCGGCTCTCTCTGTGGACCCCTCAGACCAGACTTTGAATGGAAATCACCAGATTGAGACAAAACTTCACAAAATTATGCTCTGTTTCTGGGTTCTGTTGCGTTCAAATCTTTACAGTAGAGACACATAATATCCATCAATGATGAGTTCCCCTATCAGCACGGTCCATTTTTCTTGAAGTTTGTCACTTTTTAAAAACTTGCTGGGTAGCGTGTACTGAAACTACACATTTCATGCGCAACAACACGTGAACTGCATGCAGCTTACATGGTTGGTGATGACCTCTCCACAATTGTCCTCAATTAACTACTTTTCAACTGAAAACATGTTTCTTATCTTCAAATCAGATGTTTTTTAATCTTCTAGGATTTTGTGGAAATGGCAGCCTTATTCTGAAAACCAGGCCTGGTAAAAGATATCACACTGTCCAAATTAATGACTTAAAAAAGTCTAATCTATGTTGTGGAATTGGCTTAAATACCATTTGGATTTTTAAATATACAATATATACTGTGGCAGCACAGTGGCACGGTGGTTAGCACTGTTGCTGCACAGCAAGAAGGTCCTGAGTTCAATTCCACCATCAGGCCGGGTCTTTCTGTGTGGAGTTTGCATGTTCTTCCCGTGTTTGCGTGGGTTCCCTCCGGGTACTCCGGCTTCCTCCCACCGTCCAAAGACATGCAGCTTGTTAAGGTTAATTGGATAATCCAAATTGCCACTAGGAGTGAATGTGAGTGCGAATGGTTGTCTGTCCCTGTGTGTTGGCCCTGCGACAGACTGGCGACCTGTCCAGGGTGTACCCCGCCTCTCGCCCTATGACAGCTGGGATAGGCTCCAGCGCCCCCCGCGACCCTGAAAAGGATAAACGGAAGCAGATGGATGGATGGACAATATATACTTACTGTTAGTGTTGTGTTTATCAGTAAAGAATGAAAATATTATTTCAGTTCTAAAAGTAAAAACATTCAATTTAATTGAATTCAGTTTTATTTTATACAGCATCAAATCACAACAAATGCCTTAAGGTGCTTTATATTGTAAGGTAAAGACCCTACACTAATATAGAGAAAACCCCAACAATCACACAACCCCCTTTTAGCATTTGATGACAGTGGGAAGGAAGAACTCCCTTTTAACAGGAAGAAACCTCCAGAAGAACCAGGCTCAGGGAGGGGCGGCCATCTGCTGCGATCGGTTGGGGCTGGGGGGGGGTCATGAGTCATGAATATGAATTAACTGAAACTATATGATGTCCATGTGTTACTGGAGTAACTAATATTAGAGTGTGTATTCTACACTCTAATTAATTTTTCTCTACTTCCCTTCATGATTTACTGCAAGAGTTCACCTTACAATATAAAGCGCCTTGAGGTAACTATTGTTGTGATTTGGCGCTATGTAAATACATTATAAATAAAATAGAACTGAGCTGAATTGAACTGAATGAAGAAAAAATGTGAATAAATGATTGTTTGTTCTGCACAGCAGAGAGGACAGATGTTTACTTGTCACCTGTTGTAGCTCATTACAGAAAAAGTTTGTTTGCAGAGATGAGTCATTCACTTTGTGATTCATTAACATAATACTGCAAGTTGGTTTTTGGTTTTTTTTCCTGGGGGTGGGGATAGGGCGGTGTTGTTGCTTTCTTTGTTAGATTGAAATGGACGAGTTTTAACCATGTTTGATTTAAATGGATGCACTCTGTGCACGCTATGATAAGGCCTCCTGTGTCTACTGTGCAGAAATTAAGATCAAGTGAAATCATAGCAGTTTTTTCCACGCCAGCACCAACAGATACCTGGGCCATAGTCATTAGCAGTTTTTAATAATTAAAAGAAGTTAATCTGCTATTATGTACCCTGTATGTGTCATTAAAAGGCTGTTTCTCTTAAATGATCACCATTACTGAGGGTTTTCCCAGACACAGGATGTCTTGGCTAGAAGTAGAGCAGGTCGCCTGCTAATCAGAATCCCTGCCTCCCCCCAGTCTGCATGCTAAAGTGTGATTTTGAGGAAGTGCTTGAGGCATAGAATAAAGTGTGTGAATGTGGCTTGCACGCTACTTTGAATGCTCAGGTAGAGTAGTGAAAGGGCTATGTAATTACCAGTTTGTCAACCACATTTTGTTTTACTAGTCACCTTTAATAAGATTAGCATAATCACATGCACATTCATTCATAGGTCGCTCTACTATTCAGTGACATACCAAAAATGTTTATTTCATGAATTGTTTATAAGCTAAAGTGGATGCAGTGAGCTTTAGCAGAGACGGAAAATCTTGGTTGTAGTGATCCAGTCATTCCTGGCATCACTACTCAAAACAAGCCTTTGTATCAGTAGGATTGATACTTTATTTTCTCTATGTATTCATCCAGACACCATAATAGAAGCGTCTCACTACCTAATTTGCAAATAAATACATCAATTGCATCAATCAACAATAAATCTGATGCACGTTTCTCAAACACTGATTTTAGGTGAAATAATTCAGTAGTATACTTTATAATAATAATTAATTTGTAAGCTAAACTAGTTCAAGCTCTCTTGGTGTGCCACCTGCAGCGCACAAAATAGTTGCCTTGTTGTTGTCATTTAATGACCTGAACGCACTTCAGTTTGTCTCAGCAAGTCATATCCTCTCACTCTCTTTCACTTTCATGCACAGAGAAGCTTTTGATGAGTGCTTTTTCACAGTAAAATTAGCTTCCCTAGTTTATTTGTAAGTGGTGACACAGTCACAGTACACTTACGCATGCCCGGACACAGTGCTCAGCAATTAGTCAAAGTAACACACTAGTCAAAGGAATTGGACTTTGGGATTCAAATGAGCCTAGTGTGAGTACACCTGTTTAATCACACCGACAAATGAAGAAATCTCTCTTTTTGGCAGGCGTATTCCTGATCAGGAGGGGTTTCATACATAGGAGAAGACTTTAGAAATGAGGATGACAGTAATCTGAACATCTTCTTTGGTCCACCAGCAATACACCCCACCGCATGGTCATAGACCACAGATCAAAAGTGAAGAACACATTGATTTGATGCATTAGTAAAATAAGCAGCAAAATTGTGGTATAATAGATCATTAATAATGAACGATAGTGCTACCAGGGACAAATAAAAACGAAAGATCTGTTGTGGCAGATACAGATAATATAGTAACTAAAAAGACATAGCATTTTATACATGGCTTTATATTACTAAGCTGTTCGTTTAATATGTTCCAAAGAAGCAGTTTCTGAAGTCTGTGAATTTATCCCCTTGAATAATCTTTTCTGTGAGTCACTGTTAAACACTGATAGGAAAAAAGAAAAAGCCAGTGGAGGAACACACAGAAGACACATCTCATCTATCTCTATAGCTCGAGCAAATATTGAAACCCATGATGTGAGAGCGTCGGGCCTCACTCTCCTCCTTCACTTCTGTGACAGATGTAAATGGATGTTTCAGCAGTTGGCTCTAATGCATTTTTAAACAGGCACAGCAGCAGACAGCAAATGAACGTGTTGCAATGGCAACACTCTACACTGGGGTCTCCATCTATTGCTGCCTTCCCCTCACATACAAACACACAAACCCACGCTGCTGAGAATAGCTGTCATTCATCAACTTTCTCAGTACAATGGGCTCAGTAAAGGTCCCATCTTTCAACTAAAGCACTTCCACGGTGCGGTGCCAAGGCGAGCACCATACCACTGCATCACATTCCCTGTCATCCCACAAACACTCCAGCACAGCAGGATGGATAGGTGATTGGGGCCAACTGTTGTTTATCCTCTGAGATGAAATTTAAAAAGGCTCTGCTTACTCAAATGACAACACGTTTGACTGTTACTACTGATTAGAGCTTCCTTGCAGAGACAGAAAAAAAGGGATAATGGCCAGAGATGAGCCATTATCTCTGGCCATGCATGTTAAGTTTGCAGACTACAAGTTCAAAAACACATCCCAAATATATTGTACAAACATTATCCATAAGAAACGTATTAATCACTCTGATGCATACTCATCCTGAACAATTACTGCCTTTCCAAGCACATATGTGGAAAGCCAGAGATAGATGGCAGCAGTAAGACCTACAGCACAGAACATCAGTGAAAAAAACGGACTGGAGCCATAAGCTAGTCTGCTGGGATTCTGGCTGAGCTTGAAGTCATGACCTGTCTGGACAAACACTGGGCTTTATTTTTGACTGTGTCAGATAACACACAACTGTATAGTATGCATGCTAAAAAATTCAGATTAACAAGACCACACGATTTGGGAAGCAACCAGGGCAAAGCTTATGCTAGCCTAATTAGCTAAATTAGCTAAGCAAACAACATGAAACATATTTGTCACCTTGTGTAATTGTGTGCTCTGGTAATGTTTTGCTGACAGTACAGTTCATGCTACTGATGTGGTATCTCTGAAGGTCACTGCACTTCACAGCTCCCATCACTGAGGAATATAAATCCTTCACCATTTGTTCATAACAGTGTCGCTAGCTGACCTGTAAGCTAATACAATTCAATGTTAGCAAGTTAGCTGGTGGCACAAAAACGTGCAATAACTTCACCATCTTAGATTTAAATATGAAAAACTATGTATCAAAGCAGGGGAACACTATCAGCTCCTTCTTTGTGTGAGTCATAAGATTTTTTGTGTTTCTTCCATAGTTTTTCTTTCTGATTTTGGATTTTTTTTTCTTTTCCACAACTGTTTTTTGTTGTTGTTGTTTTAATTTTTGTAAATAAAAGTATGACAATGAATTCATGTCAGCTGACAAACACTGCCCCTAAGTTTCTGGGATTTCTTGGTTGGCTTCAGTTTAATCTAGAACAAATTGTTTTGGTAAGTGATGACCAATGACCGATTTCACTTAATTTCTCTCATGATAGTCAGACTTCATCGCGAACAGGTAAAAATTGCTCAGTGTAAACAGTGAAGAGCTTGAAATTTGCTCTGAAGGTTTGGCTTTGTTTTGTTTTTTTGCTAACTACTTTTGTCTGAGGTTAAAAGTAATCTGTTTCTAGTTTTGAAAAGTATGTTTTATGTGAGTTCAATATAACTTTCATTGCTTATGTAAAAATGTTGGTGCAAAACCTCCCTTGGTAGGTTCACTGTGTATTTTTGTGTACTGGTCATATAATTTGTCTTTCTCTGTTCATTTGTAGCTGTACTGGTGGTTTCCTGTGTTCAAATGCAGCTGCAGCACTGCAGTTCATGTATCTTTTGTAATGATGAATGCATAAATGCGCGTCTTTATTCTTAAATAATACACTTTACAAAAAATACAGTAATTGCTCTTGGCTTTTCCAGGACAGGATGTTGTATGCCATATTTCTGTTTTTTTTCCTTTCGTCTGTTTTAGCCTACTTTCCAAAATATGTCTGGTGTAAACATATTTTGCAGGCTAAGCTTACAGGGGACTCCATTTAGATTTACTCATCACACAGTCTCTCATGTCTTTTCTTAATTTGAGGAAATTAAAGGGATATTTCACTCAATTCAATTCAATTCAATTTTATTTATATAGCGCCAAATCACAACAAATGTCGCCTCAAGGCGCTTCATAGATACAGAGTCAGTGAATAGGTTTACACGCAAGTGTGGAAAGTAACTGCGGCATCGTGTCTTATTTAAACTATAAAAGTCCATTGAAAATGCACAATGTTTTCTACATAGATCTGTATTTTGTGAATTATATAAAAAGCATATCTCCAAGTGCCACTAGAAGACAACATTTCCAGCTTCTTCAGTGAATTATCTCTTTAATTATCACCCTCACACTGCTTGAAGTCTGTGTTGGAGAACATACAGAGCATTCCTCGTGAACATTGAACAGATCTTTCATTGCTTTTGTCATTGCAGGTACCCATCAGCACAACTATAACCATGTGGCTCTAGGTAGCCCCACACGCACACCTAAGAATGGTAAGGAAAACTAGAGGGAAAGGGTCTTATGCAAGTAAATCCCCTGGTCAGTTCAATGTTTCAAATGTTTGGAAGTCTAGAATGCAGCTCTTTACATGTTTAATGGGGTAAATTCATTGAACTGATCTAATTTTCAATTTCTTCATTTTTAAATTCTTTCAAACTGGGGGCACTTTTTTTCTTTGAGAGACAAGAGACAGAAGTTGTCGGCCATCGGTCTCTCTTTCTTTAAAGTGAAAACAACGTAATGCTCTGTCAAGGTCATCCCATCCCACGACAATGTTCTCCACTGTTGTCCTGAAAAACTAAAGTTATCACCATAACTTCACGGTGCCTGAGAGGAGCAGTACCGTGAATCGGCTTTTATTACTCAAGTTAATCAGCTGTTCCTTTGAGGGAGCTGAGGCGGCTCGTGGTCACAGTCTGCCAGTTGAGCAGTCGTGTAAGAGAGGAAAGAGGAAAGATAGCAAAGATAAAAGAAAAAGCGGCATTGAATATTCCCTGCCTCGTGCATTTATTACATTGCCCTGATCTCACCGTGTGATTTTTATACTGTTTCAACCACAAACATTAAAAACCTGCTATCGTTGAGGCACTTTGGAGCCATAGCTAAATTCTGCAGACAGACTCATTCCTTCTTTGTGGACACAACTGACCGTGTAGTCCACACACATACATCCACAGACTCACACAGAATCACACGCATAGATAAGCAAACTGCATACTGGGAACAAATGCCTTGGAGATCTGTGGAAAACATGAAAAATCCATTTCAACACATCTAACACAGACACTTTGATCACAAGCTGCCAGAAATCCTTCAAGTTTTGGCACACAGTGTATTTTCCAGATAAAAACCCACAGCCACAACCCCCCCAGCGGCCCTTGACTGAAACAACCAGGAGATACTGCTCCATATCAGAGCAGAAAATGCACAATCATACACACAAGTGTACATAGCATGCCTCTGGACTTAAAAGCTGTTTTCATTAGAATAATTTTAAGGGGAGATTTTGTGTACCGGCTGTGCTGAATATGCAGAAGGTCTTTCAGGAATAGGTTCTGTTTCTCTTACCATCAACATGTTTCTGAAGTATTTGTTTTTCATTTGGGTTTCGGTAGCTCACCGATCATTGAGACGTGGTAAGTCATGCATACATATGTTTAATTTAGTGTGAATAGTCGTTCACTGCATTCCAGCACACATTTGTGTACATACCACTTACCTTTGTTTCCTCCTTTCTCTAACTTAAACCAGTGTATTTTCAGACCTGACTCAAGCAGCAGTTTCTGTTTGATCTTTGCTTTGACAGCACAGTTTGTTGTTGGTCATGTGGGCCAACAGGGATCAGGGACACAAGCTGATGAGTTACAGTAATGTTATATTTATGCAGTATTTTTCGTACTGTCAAAAAAAATCCATCAGAAAAACCAAAACCAAATCAACAGTTTTGAATGCTGGTTTTTATAAGAATGGCTTTTACTGACAAGCAGCCAGTTTACTGAGAGCCCAGCTTCACTGGGACACTCACAGATGTGTGTAACATGTAAGAGGACTGGTACTTTGTGTGTAATTCTGTTCGAAATTATGCAAATGCTTTGTGTGACAGGCTCTTATATCAGTTGTTATCTTCTTCCATTTCACTGATGTATCCAATTAAGCTTATTTTATGTTGCAAAATTATGTTCTGTCTTCCGTGAGACGAGTTTCTCGTGGTCACCCGTGGTTCTCATTAATGATTAAAGCATTTGTCGTTGTGACTCAGGGTATCCTTTACGTTTAGGGTTCAGAACGTTCTACTTTTGTATCCCCTGAGTTGATTTTCAGAGCAGTATTAGTGCCACTGTCAGTAAACGTACTGATACCTACTAATTCTGCATCTGTGTGAACATAACACCACACTGTTATTTAATTCCAAAACACTGCTGCTGTTATCAACTGTCATGTCATCCATGTCATTACTACCACCAAAAGTTATGTTACATAGTCAGCGCCTTTGGGTTTAGGTTTAGGCTGCGTCCACACGTACCCGGGTATTTTTGAAAACGCAGATTTTTCTATGCGTTTGCACCTTTCGTCCACACGTAAACGGCGTTTTCGGTCACTGAAAACGGAGATTTCTAAAAACTCCGGCCAGAGTGGATATTTTCTAAAACTCCGTTTTTGCATTTACGTGTGGACGAGAAAAACGGAGAAAACGCAGCGTCAAAGATGTGCGCCTTTTTTGACGTCACAGTGTGCGCCACGTTATTGTTTCGGTAAAATGAATTTCTACAACACTGTTACTGTTAATTGTCTCTGCAGTGTTTAAATGCTTACATACACACACAGTTACTGTCCCTCCACACATACGACTCGGTTCTGCTTCTATGCCCCAGCTTTGTTTACTATTTCCCACCGAGGCTTCTAGACTTCTGATTGGCCAATATTTCTACACGGTTAGGAATATAGCGCCACCTGCTGCTTTGGCATGTTCTTAGCAGCGTTTTCCTTCATTTCTGCCTTTACGTGTGGACGGGATTATTTTTTAAAACGAAGACGGAAAATCTGTTTTCAAAAATACCCGTGTACGTGTGGACGTAGCCTTAATTTGCCAAACAAAAACAACACAATAATCAAAGTTACAGATAGTTATAGCTATAGATCTGACTGATACAACTCATAATTATTGTTTTTCAAAACTATATCACAATAGTTATGAAGTTAAAATCAGAACAGCCAACAGCTGCAAAGGTGCAGATTAAGAACAATTAATAATAAAATAAAACATGTCAACAGGTGTGAATGAGAATGAACTAACACTACTGCATGTTGACTAAAACACTGAAACTGAAAATAGTAAGAGAATGAAAAAACAAGCTTTTGCCTGACATAAACTCTGCAGTGTAAGTGGCACAGTGCCAAGCTTGGGCTTTAGAGTCATGCTTCTGAGTAAGAAAGTGAGACCAGCTCATTGTTGGTTTTGGCTGTTTCACTGGATCGTAATAGCAATAAGAAAATAATCACATATTAATAATCTTGTCACGTAAAATCTTCTGCTGATTTTTGTTTTTAACTATTTAAGTCTTGGAGCCACATCTGTGCGGCTTTACTGTGTTTAAACATAAAGTATGTCTGCTAATGAGATAGCTAACAGCATGCCACAGTCTGAGTTGATTCCCCACTTACTAATGCAGCTGTGGAAGACAACCCACTCACAAGTTTTTCACTTCAATCTCCCCCCCTGCAGCTCCCAGGACCCCCTGCAGTCGTTCCTTCTTACAGTCGTGGTCATGAGTTTACATACACTTATCATAGGCATTAATGTCATGAGCTTTTATTTCTTTAATCAATTTTTTCCCAGGGTGGAACGATTGTGTAGATCAGGTAGTAGAGCAGGTCACCTACTAATTGGACGGTTGGTGGTTCAGTCCCCATCTGCCCAGTCTGCATGCCAGATAACCCGAAGTTGGTCTCTGATGCATCCATCAGAGTGCGAATGTTGGATAGAATGGGTGAATGTAGTTGTGTACAGTGCTATATAAGAACCAGGCCATTTACCATCTACATCTTTAGTGACGTTAGTGCCAATTTAAATGAGCTGTATGTACACTTTTGAGTGGATAACTTTGACTCTGTGTGCTTTAGAGACAATCCAAAATAAGTCATTCATAAAATCATGCACAATCATTTCACCCCTAAAAAGAACGGTTCAATGAATTCATTAAAAAACCCAAATTATTGCCGTTCATGTGCATAATGAATGCACGTAAACTTGTGACCACAACTGAGCATTTCAGTCTCTTGTTTCTTTTTGATTCTCTTATCCCCATCTCTTGTTCTCTTTCTCTTCCATCTCTCCATCCTGCAGCAGTTACTAAAAACACTATTCTTATCTGTCGTTCGGAGGCTAGTGTGGAGTCACACCCATGCCCGCTGCTCTGCACTGCGTGACAGACTCAGAGCTTGCAGGGGAAAGCTAGAGAGAGCAGGAGTGGGAAAGAAAATGAGAGAGAAGGGAATACTGAATGGACAAGAAAGAATTAAGGAGCAAAGGAAAGTGGGTGGCAGCATGGTGAGACAGATAAGATTGACAGAGTGAGGGAAGTGGAATGGGACAGACTGCGGATGTTTGTGTGTGTACATGTGTGAAAAAGAGAGATAAAGAGAAGGAGTAGAGTGAGAAGAAAAGAAGGCTTGGGTCCAGTACCCCACCCCCACCTTCCTCGTCTTCCTGGCATCATCTCACATCACACCAACAACAGGCAGCCAGGCATTGCTCCCGTCCCTGTCCCAGTTCACATCACAGCACTGTCACAAGCAGGGTCACTCTCCAGCACACATCTGTTGTTTGGTGTGTTGTCTATTTTTTTCCTTGCCTTTCCTTGTTTGGACCACTGTTTCCTCCCGTCAAACCACCGCATCGCCTGTCAAGTCAGTCCCACACCAAACACTCACTGAGTGGCTGATGTGTCCGCCTATACTCCCCCATCACTGGCACCAACAAGTTGGAGTTTTAAAATATGCAACAGTTTCTTAAAGGCAGACATTCAACTTTTTTCCTCAGCAAACTATGCTGAACTTTAAAGGACAGAGGTATGATTAAGACGAATAAGACTTAGAACTTTAGAGCTATGGTACAAACCATAGAAAACCTACAACCAGAGTGATAGAAGTATTTCAACTAAGTTACAACATTAAAATCACTGACAGGTCAGTTCAGCTCCATCATTTGTAATAACAGCACCTGTCAAAAGGTAGTCGGCTTTATTAGGCAGAAGGTATCTTCTAGCAGGATAATATGTGGTTCCAGAATACAACTATTTTGGAGTGATAGTTTAAGGAATGTAACAAAGAGATCAAGGCGTCCTTCAGCCTCCAGATTCCCATCTGATTTAACTGAGCATGTGTGGGATGCGCTGGAAAAACAAGTCTAATTGATTTGACGCTCCACCTTGCAACTTGCATGACTTGGACTACGTTCACTCTGCAGGTCTTGATGCTCAATTCCGATTTTTTGATCAAATCTGATTTTTTTGTCTGCTCGTTCACACTACAAATAAAATATGACAGCAAACGCGCTCTAGTGTGAACGCTCAAAGCGGCCCGCAAGCGCAAAAGAAGACGTCACACACAACACGCTCTGTTTAGACCCAGAGCAACAGTATTGTTTGACTGATGGCCCTTAATATAAAGACTTCGGACTTCACGTTTCCCAATTTTTGGTTTAAGTTATTTTGTTATTTACATAATAATGTAAATAACCTAATAATGATCCTTATTGCTGTTTTAGAGGAGCGCTGCTTCAAAGGATAGCTTCTGTCAGAATCTGCAGATTATACAGTACAAATAAAATGTTCACGTTTCTCCAACGTTGTCTTCCCAACAGTTTCACCGGATGGCCAGGAAGCGTTCGCGATGTCTTCTCGGGCGCTGATAATTGGCGTCTGTCTTGTGTCGGTGACGTAAAAGACGGATTTAATGCGACTTGACCGTTCAAACAGCAGTCGCTTTCTGAAACATCAGATATGTATCGGATTCAGTACCACATATGAAAGTGACCCAGATCGGATTTGAAAAGATCGGATTTGTGTCGTTCACACTGTCACACCATGATCGGATATGGGTCGCATAGGGTCAAAAAAAATCGGATTTGATGTGCTTTCGCCTGCAGTGTGAACGTAGCCTAAAAGAATCTGGTCCTAATATCTTGGTGCTTAATACCAAAGGACCTTGGGTGTCGTGTCCAGAAGGGTCAGAGTAGCTTTGGCATAGGGGAACCTACACAACCTACACCGTTGGCTTTAATGTTAAGGGTTATCAAATAAGAAATGTTTTATAGCCATGACTATCTTTAATAGTCTAGTTTACTGAAATATCAACAGGATACGTAACTCTCTCACTCCACTTCAGTACGAGTGGACTGGGTTTTCTATTTCAGCAACATAACCCTCTGAGGTTAGTCACCATAAGGGATAACTCTAACTCTGCCCTACCCTTATAGTTTGGAGAAAGGCACAATAGACTATTAAGAAAGAAAGTTCATGTCACTTAGACTGATTATTTTCTTTGGTCCCTGATTGCTAAGACACAGAACTTAATCAAAACAAAAACTACATATTCTGATCGTCTAGGGTTGGAGTTAGTAAAGACTCACACCTCAGAGATACGAAGTATGAAATGTAAGCTGCTAACTCTATCTGGTTTATAAAACCAGCTATTCAAAACATATTTTATATGGACTCATGTGTGAGTTTATGTGTATTTGTACAAAAATAGATTTTTTCTTAGGTCACTACAACCCCAAACTCCCAGAAGAGGAGCAGGTCTTCCATGAACTCAGTGGCTCCCTCGGTTGGAATTATTATTTTATACTGACGAGATTAATTTGGAGATTATTTTAAAGGACCTCTGCCTCCAGCAAACATTTGTACAGCTGAAACTCCAGCCTGTCTGCCAGCTCACTCTTTTTTCTTCACAGCAGGTGGTCTTCTGTGATGGTTGCCTGGGGTCTCCTTTTTTTGGGGGGTTGGCGTAGGAGAAGTCAGCCTGCCCATTTTTCCCCCCCTTCTTCCCTCTTCTGTGTCTGTATATGTATGTATGTGTCTCCAGAAAACAATCGGATAAGTGGCATCCTGACCTCGCAGACGGAGCCCTACGACCTGTCTTTCTCACGCTCCTTCCAGAGCCTGTCACACCTGCCACCCTCCTACGAGGCGGCCGTCAAAGCCGACCTCAACCGGTTCTCGTCCTTGAAGAAACTCAGTAGGTCCAAGTTCACTGCAATAATGCAAGAATAGGCGCCCTGCCCTGATCCCAAAGCCCTGCATGATAAAAACACTGCATTAAGTGTGCTTTCCTGACTCCAGGCTGGGACTTTCTGAAGGGCTCTGAAGTATTTCAGATGTAACAATGCCTCACCTGCTGTAACTCGGGACATTAAACTGTAGAAAAAAGTGTTTTTTTTGGACTTTTTGCAGCTCGCCGTTGATTAAACATCTAAGTGGATGGAGGGCACTATGAATTAAAGCCAGAAAGTATCCCCTTCTCAACTCTGAGCTGTCAAAAAAGCAGCTTAATCACCTCAAAAAAAACTCTGATTCATTGATATTCCCTGCTTCCCTCGCCGCAGCCATGATTTCTCTTGAATCACACATATATCAGCGGCTTCTTGCGTCTGGCCTGGCTCGGTATTAATTTAGCGTTTCTTTGGTGAATTTCTCCAGCATAATGAGCTCTCGTCTCACGCTATTCTCTAAGTGAATACAAATATCCGTTACGGCTTGTGTCGTTTCATCATGAGCGTCCTGCTTCGCTGCTGGCTCGAGTCAAAATGAAAGATGGACATGACCCCTGACATCCCGTCAGGCGTCGCTCTGCACTGGCTCCCACTTAGAGCTGCCGGGCACCATTTGAAACTAAATGGTAAAACAAGTTTGCAGTAGTATTTACTGGTTCTCAGTTGTTTTGGAGAAATAAAAACAACCACAATTTATTTGAAGAATGCTTGTGAGAATTAACATAATAGCTTTTGATGGACCGTAAAACAAAACCAAATGAATTCAATTGTCAGAGATAGGACCCCACCAAAGAGACAGTTCTGAAATGGAAAAATATCCCTTGGCGGTGTCCTTCCTTCAGTCTTCCCAACTTTCTTTTTGCTTCAAAAGCAAATTATTTGCTGCAGCAAATAGCCAAAAGGCTCTGCTGTTTCTTTTTGTTGCTCAACTAGTGTCTGCACAATGATAGATCATGCTGGATTGCGCTGGAGGGAACATCGAGCGGAGTTTTCATTGTTGAGATAATAAAAGAAGAATGGTCCTGCTTATTAATGCAAATTGGTATCAAACTGAAGAGAAAAAAAGCACTTAGCCCATTGCAGTGCAGGACACTATATATCATGAGTTATTCATTCACTCTGGTAATATGGTTGATGAGTTTGCAATGCGCTGCCCAAATCTTGAAGACTATTATGCTTGAGAAAGGAACATCTTGTTTTATTATCTCTCATAATGAATCGATTTGCAGCAAGCACCCGTGACTCGGCGCTGAAGGGGATTTGGATGAGAGTAATTTGGACAGGTGGTGTGAACACTGCTGTACCATTATTGAAAAAGACAGACTCGCACTGAAAAGCCATCTACGAATTCTCAAGGTGGAGAGATCTGCTCTCATTATACCTTCCCACCATCAATGGCATCTTATTGTGCGGGTTAAACGCTCATTCACAGACTTATAAATGTTTCCATTTTTGAATGGTTTATGCTACTGTCTTTATGACCGGATGTCAAGTTTTTGTAAATGTGCATCACTTTGTGTGTGTGTGTGTGTTTTTTTTATGTATTTGTTTGGTCGATACAGATGTCCGTGCATGTGTTTTTGTCGTGTGGCATGAATTTAATGCTACATTCACTCCTACACTCTATCGTCTTTGCAAATGTATTCTCGTCTTTTTGATCTGCTTTTAAATGCATGTTATATTCATTGGTTTGGAGGTTTTTGTTGGTTGCACACAGGAATACGAAAGAATACCCCCACTCGAGTTTATATGAAACACTCCCAGCTTCAGTGTTGATGTGATTGTGTAATAATCATATTAGATTTCCAGCATGCATATATGTGAGGTGCCTGCGTGGTTCCCTCCATGTCCGTATATGATGTTTTTTGTTTATAGACTTTCAAATGACCTTTGAAAAGTTATCCCCCACAGCCAGAACTGCCTGCAGCATCCCTGATCAAGTCTGGATATGTGGATGTTATGTGCCTAGCATGTAATGTGGTCTGACTGTGATACTCTGCCTCTATTTTCTATTCCCCTCTATGAGCTTGGAAAGGTGAAACACGATGGGTCTCCCAACACTATTCTCTGCATTGTGTGCCGTGTTCTCCAATTCCACGTTACACGATTTCTCCCCTAGCATTCTGTACCTACCCGTGTTTTCTCTTTCTTTCGCTCCTTGAGTTGCCTCTTCACTTCGTGTCTTTTTTTCCCCACTTCTGTGTCCTCTGCAGCAGATAAAGAAGTCGAAGACTACTACACTCGTAAGCGCCACCTGCCCGACCTGGCAGCAAGAAGCACTCTTCCCCTTCATGTTCTCAAAATGAGTCAAGAACAGGTGGGTACAGAAGTGCTCTGTTCAATAGTGCACGCTTCAAAACAAGGTCATGTACTATCAAGTTTTATGTATCTATGATGCAAGAGCACAAGTTTCCAGATTTAAATGTTAGAAGTTATTCTGAAGTAGTCGGCAGCAGAGCATTTTACCCCTAAGTTTGTGAATAAACTCACCTCATCTTTTGCTCAATAGCACCGGGAACAACAGCAGAGCCAGCCCCCACAGTCCTCCATCTCCCAGGCCCCTCCGCAGTCACAGTCCTCGCAGCAGCAGTCTCAGCAGAGGCAGAGGCCCCGTCGTGTCCAGAGGGCTATGTCCCAAGATCGTGTCCTGTCCCCTCAAAGAGCCCCCCAGCAAGATTATACCATGTCTTCTAACGGTGTTTCCCTGTACGGAGGTAGGATCCTGTCCGATGAACAGCTCCTATCTGCTGAACGTCTTCGATCCCAGGAGCGTCTTCTTCCACAGGACCGCCACACCTCCCAAGATCGCCTCTACTCCAAGGACCGTATTTACTCCAAGGACAGACTCATGTCACAGGAACATCTTTATTCAAAAGACCGCCACTACTCCCAAGATCGCCTCTATTCACAAGAACGTCTATACTCACAAGACCGCCTCCTGTCCCAGGATCCTCTGCTCTCGCCAGATAAGCTGATGAGGTCGCTGAAGCGCGGCATGGTCAGCAGCATCTCTGGCGGCTTTTATGGCAGTGACAAGTCAATGTCACGGGCCATCTCACACACAGACGTGTTCATTCCAACTACGCCTCTAATGGATCGCTACAAGATGACCAAAATGCACTCCCATCCCAGTGCCTCTAACAACAGCGGTGGCGGAGGCAGCGGAAGTGGGGTACAGGGAGCAGGCGGGAGTGGGCACTCCAACACCTTAGCCATGAACCAGACAGCAAATAAGAGGCAGGCATTTGCCTCGAGACGGACTCACACTGTGGAACAACTCCACTACATCCCACAGCACCACCAGCAGCAGCAACAACAGCCACAGCACTACCGCACAGGCAGCAAGACTGAGGTGACTGTGTAAATGTTCAGGAATACTCACTGCTGAATGCCAGGGGCTGGGTCTGATTGACAAACGTTGGTATACTGGCCTCCTTTTAGAGTAGGATGGTGGCAATTTTGCTTTCTTTGACCAAGGCTTCTGCCAAATTAGAGATTCCAGGACCAAGAACTTCCACTTACTTACTGTGAGAGACCGGGAAAACGAGCTACACTGTACATTGCATACACAGGCCCAGCCAGATCTGAAGCCAGAGGAGGTTATTGATGGGGAAGGTGTAGTATTATCCTGCTAACTTGCCTACTATTATTTCCACTGTCTTGCCTATCCTATTCATCCACAGGCTTTGGCACCATTCTGTGTATGTTTTAGTGGGAAAGCACCATTTGTGTCTGTTTATGCCTTTATCAGCCCCCCTTTTGTCCAACAAATCTATTCTGTGACCTTTTCTGGCAAATCTTAAAGGGCTTTGCATGGTTAAACACACAAACCGATTCCTACGTGACTTCTGTTGTGCGACATAACACCACCACAGGTGATGAACTGAGAGAATGAGCCTGTAATAACTTTATAAATATATAAATAAATGAAAAAAAGGAACCATTTGTATGCCCTGTCCTACTCATAGTTGTAGAGAATCTCAATGAGAGAAATTGAACTGGATGTTATCAGCACTCCTATTTGGTGCCTCTGATCGGTGTTCTATTTCGAAAAATGAAGTGGTTTTGTGGGTTACAAAGCACAATCGATGAAAAAAAACATTATGTTCTGTTTTTGATTATTAATTTTGAATTTTAATATTAATGGCTAGCTTGTTTCGTTCTTAAAGCAATGGCGTTTTTTCTCTTCTTTTTCTTTTTTGTTTCCTCTTTTGCTTCCAGTAGACGATTGTAAATAAGCTATTCTAGAAGCAGTATTATGGACAAGTCTGTACTGGATGGACTTTATATTAGACTGTCTGTTTTAAATAGATTCTTAAAAAACAACTATAAACCATTACTGTTTCGTGAGTTCAGAATAGAAGCCCACTTAACCGAGTATTTGACCGGATAAATTAATACTATACTGTGTGTGTCTTTGCAAAAACTGTTTGTAGGACGAAAAGTGAGTGAATGTGTTGTTGACAAATGATATACCACTGTTCATATTTGGATGTAGACTGTGTTTCATTGACTTCAGAAGACTTGAACATCATGGCAATGGAATATAATGCTTGTCAAAGTAGGGTCAAATAAACCATCCATATTTTTCTAAACATGCAACATTGTTCTTGGAGAGATACGTCTGTTTCGTCTGTGCTTCGCAAATCTGACAAATCTGTGCACTGGTTTAGCTCAGTGGTTGAGCAGGCGACCATGTACTGTACGGCCAGAGAGCAGTCTTCTGTTCTCGCTCTCTTTCTCCATGTATCACTATATGTGTGTGTGTGTGTCACAAATTTAAGCCACTTTTATCATTTGTGGCACTGGAGTGAAAAAAAAGTAAAATGCTAATGTTAGGCCAAAATAAATTACACCAGGGTTGCATATCCTCAGTGTCACCAACATTAAGTTTCAGCAGGATCACACTAAATGTGTGTGACGACTACTGTAGCCTGATTTAATGAATGTTTTACGTGCAACACGCAGTACCTTTGAAGTTCATTAGTGGTGACTTAAAAGTGCAACATTGTAACTAATTTCCAGATTTTAGAACTGATTTCACGATCTATAAAGTTCATAAAGAAAGTGTATTCTAAGGCCTGGCATGTTTCACAAAACACTAAAGCAAACCCAAGACGACAGATGTAACAGATCTGCATTTTTTATACTATTGCACCTAAAAAGCTTTGGAATTTCATGTTGTGGTCTAGGATGTGTGAGTGTGGAAATATCTCACTAAAACTACACATCAAACTATACTCAGTGTGTTCCTTTTGGTCTTTCTCAGCTCGCTGTCCAAACACCTCACATTCCCCATGATGATTGCTGAATGGTAGATGGAACAGCTCCATCTCTGAAACCCTGTTCTTTCCTTCATAGCTTCTTCAGGATTACAGGCCTTGCTCAAGGCAAAAAAAAACCCAAACTGTCAGCCCGAGGAGATTAATCATCAAGAGTGCAATGCAAAGACAAGTCGCTAGTAGACTTGCAAAACTTGACTTGTGAATTGCAGTAAAAACCAAGTGTCTGCTACGTGTACTTGGAAACGATCTAAAAAGACCAGTCGTCTTTTTCTATCACATGCATCCATCCATCCTGCTGTGCTTATCCTTACCTCTTCAAAGAACAAAGTCAAAAAACAGAGTTTGCATTTATATACATATTTTTTATGCGTCTGAACAAATATTTGCACATTCAAACGAACAGCTTCATCCTCACATGATTTGCAGAATCTCATCTTGTGAAAATAAAGCCTGGTAAGGCTGCTTTGTAGTAGTTACTAACTGTAGATGTCCTGTAGAGCTTGTTTTCATATCTAATTCCTTTCTGATCGAAAACTAAAACCAGAAAGCATCATTTACACGTGATTGGCCACTAGGCGATCAACTGATCATATTACTACATCACTAGTTATATGAGATATAACTATATATATACATATATGTATATATTAGAGGTGGGAATCACCATACAACCCACGATACGATATTATTGCAATTTTTTAAAATATTTTGCGATATTCAGATTCTGTACATAAAGGTAAACTTTATCAATATTCATTTTATCTAATATCAAAGTCTCACACTCAGTCTTTCTCTCATTTCAGTTTTATTGTTGACAAACTGAACGGTTTGTATTACAGTCTAGTCCAACTTAACTGAATCAACCATCTGGTACAATTATAGCTATTCTGAACTATGCAGTTTATGAAAACTATGCAGCCCCTTCAGCAACTGAAGAATTTGAAAGTAAATTAAAACAAAATATAATTTTACATTAAATAAAAGTTTTAAACTTAATTAAAATAAAACATGTCTTAAATTAAAATAAGTAAACTGTCATGTTTATTGCTGCCAAAAAAACAGTTAAACACATTTGGACAGTGAAGGAATGTCAGGATTCTTGCTCAGAAAAAGGATCAACATGCTCTGAAGTCAGAGCACAAAAACCTTTTTTGTAACAAAATATCGATTTCTGCTGTCCCTGTATCCATACATTATTAGCAAACAAAATATCACCATACTACACAGCATCGATTTTTCCCCCACCCCTAATATATATATAGTTATATATATATATATATATATATATATATATATATATATATATATATATATATATATACAGTGTTGACACACACCAAAATTACATAGATATCTCTATACTTTGACATTAAAAAAACAATAATTCCAACTTACTCAAAAGGGCATTTTTAGACATAAAGGTCTAGCGTCTATATTGTAAAATAATAGAAATAGTTAAACTCACTTACAGAACCACATCTTTTGTAGTTCTGAAGGCTGTCTGTGTCTGTGGTGTGGATAAGTGATGTCTACATTATTGAGTTGCACTGGGGTAAGTGCATTTCTCTGTAGTTTGAGCATTATGGATTTAATAGATATATGCTGCTGCTGCTGTTTTTAGGTCCTGTGTGAACTTCATGCAACAGTAACTTTGGGTGTACAGAGCACCCTTTAAGGTTTCTTGTTTCAGTATGACAAACAGGTTGTTTTAATCAGCTTTAACAAACAACAAGTGCTGCGTTTTCTCTAATGACGATACCTTCTTAACCTCAATTTAAGAAGCTCGCACTGTGCAAACATCGGTTTCGTCGCTGCCCACTGAAGTATAGCAACCAGTAAGATTATTTATGATTCTGGAACAGCTACGCCTCAGAAAATTGTCTGTGTAATTACAGGTCCAATCTGCCAGCTGTACAGCGGTGGGGGTCACGCACCTTTTCTGACAGCATCCCACAGCCAGCCGGGCACGCATGTTTAACTGACAGCTTCTGCATGTATGGCACTCTGGGTTTTTCTGAGCAGTGCTTTTATATGACATCTGAATTAATATGGTTGATTTTAATGCTGGTCATTGCAAATTCAAACCTTGTTTAAATTCATGGAAATCCATGGGTGTGAAGGACAATTCTCGCAGCAAACAACAGCGTCTGCAAATTGCACTCCTCCATAAACACAGAAGTTTGTTTTGTTTTTTTGTTTTTTTTAAAGAGCGATAAGAAAGAAATGGAAAAAGTTTGCATTTGCAATTTACACTGATCCTCGAGCCCATCAGCATTTAAATGAAAATATGAGACTGCAGTCAAAAAGAATCTATGAATGGGAGAGCAGCTGAAGAGTGAGAGGAAGGCTGGCTACAACAATGACTGCAGCTCAAGCGGTGCGAGGAGGAGGAGGTGCAGAACATGGTCTTCCATAAAATAATCAGCAGCTTTCAAACTGTCTTTCCACATCTCAAATAGCACACATTTCTTCAACAATGTATTTCATTACTCGTGTGTTCTGCATTTAATGCTAACATGATACAGGAACAGAGGTCTTATTTTGCTGGTTAAAAATTCAATCTCCTTTTCTGTACGTTTCCATTTGGTCCTTGCTTTCGCCAGCTCTGACTGCGGTCAGTGAGCACTGTCATGTCTGGATTTGAAACAGAAAGACATTTTCAGTTTCCCTGTGACATTCTCAGGATGTAGTTTAAACATACAGAAAATACAAAAAAAGGCAGTGGGCTCTTTTCTGGGTTTCATCTTCCTTATAGAAAGCTGCAACTTTAGTCTGCTGTGGGGAAAAGGCTTTATGTTTTTTTATATACACCAAACACGATGACAGGTACAAAACTGAAATCCTGTAAAATGAAACGCTTTCTACTGCCCTCAGAGATGACAATAGAGGGAATGATTTATGTTATTTTATTTGATATGTTTTAAGCTGCTGTGGATATCTTGAAAAAGGTCAAAAGAACATGACAGTGGCCCGGCACCTGCCAAAACCATCACTGTGTTGAGCCAACGTGTAAGACATTGTGGCGATATGTTCAAGCCAGCTATTTCAAGTCATAACTACTCTTTCTTTTCCATCCATTCACTTCCGCTTATCCTTTTCAGGGTTGCGGGGGGGGGGGGGGGGGGGGGCTGGAGCCTATCCCAGCTGTCATAGGGCGAGAGGCGGGAGAGAGGACAGATGGTTTGAAAGAGGAGTGAAAGAAGCCATCTATGTCCACTGTGAGCGACCATCTTTGAACAGAGGCGGTGGTTTACGACACCAACTCTCTGCCATCTATAATCCAGTTTTGAGTTCCCTCCCCAGACGCCTTAACGCCCACTCACATCCTGGGCCATCTGACCTCAGGAATTCGCATGATAAGGTGGGGCCAGGTTTCACAATGAGCTCACCCGAAACTCTGGCTGATTGGGACCCACACCCAGTTCCACACCTTGGCTCAGGCGATTAGAGGATCATCAGGGGGTCCTTTTGTCCCTCTGTGGGGAGATACTCCCACTAGGTTTATATCTGGGACTCTCCACCATTTGACCTTAGAACTGAAGAAGCTTCTCGGATGAGAGGTGAAACGTCTTCAAGCAACTTAAAGAAGTCCAGACGCTTTTCTTTGCAAGCTCCTTTGACAACTATGAACTTACACAACCTCTTGTAACTACGATCACATAAATCATTGTATTCCTCTTGTCCATTTTAATTGCACAGAATAAAAAGTGATGTATGTGTCATTAAATATAACTCATAGTCTAAAAGCATTTTCTCCTGTCAGTCAGTCAGAAGGGGCTATATAAATGCCATTACATTAAATGTACATATTGCATATATCATTCAGCACTCATAGTGTTGGATGGAAAACAAATTTGACTGACAGACTAATGAATTCAACAAAAGCTAATCAATGAATCCAGACTGGATGGGTGAGTTAGAGCGACTTTAAACTTCAGATCCAAAGAAAAGCCAAAATAAAAGACACTTTGTTTTAGTTTCTAAGAAACATCTGTTGTCTGTAAACTGAAACCACTTCAGTCTGTGACTACACGGGTGGTCCAAGACAATTAAAAAAAATGACAACAAAACAAAACATTTGCTATGCAATGCCTCGCATAAAGAGTCTGATGTTCAGTTCTTTTTTCAGCCATAATAAAATATTCATAAATACTGACACAACAACATTTTTGTCCCAAAGATATAACAGGCTTAATAAAATATTTTCAGGCCTAAAAATGATTTGCAAGTCTTCTTGTGATGTATGTAGCAACAACCAACTCTCCTGACAAAGCAGCACCCAGCTCTGAAAAACCTCAAAGCGCCACATCTCTCACTATACCTCATGACGTTTGTCATTGTGAACTCATAGCAACAACTGACTGTATCTGCATGATGATCAGCTCTGATCTTCTCTACTTTGGCCACGTGAAGCTGTTTGTTGGAACGCAGTATTTTACAAATAACTGAGAGACAAACAAGAAAGCCACAAAACTTTTATTTTGTACTCATACAAAAAATGTGTCATTATGTCCCCAAAGACTTTAAAACTTCCTTCATTAGACTGGATAAAAGTTTTTTTGTTCCTGATTCTGTTTGTGTACATGGTCTGCATTATCAGAGATCTTTATCTCAATAACTACATAATTAAACAAAAGTTCAGCAGGAGGATTTCAGGTGACAGTATCTTAAAAAAAGAGTAGGGTGTCTCAAATCGCATACGTGCTGTATATGTGCATCCACGATGACAAGTACGGCTAAGGTCTGAGGCTTTTATATGTCCCAAATTCACGACAACTGTCACCTCAATAGGGGTGGGGGAAAAATCGATGCTGTGTAGTATCGTGACATTTTGTTTGCTAATAATGTATCGATACAGGGACAGCAGAAATCGATATTTTGTTACAAAAAAGGTTTTTGTGCTCTGACTTCAGAGCATGTTGATCCTTTTTCTGAGCAAGAATCCTGACATTCCTTCACTGTCCAAATGTGTTTAACTTTTTTTTATGGCAGCAATAAACATGACAGTTTACTTATTTTAATTTAAGACATGTTTTATTTTAATTAAGTTTAAAACTTTTTTATTTAATGTAAAATTATATTTTGTTTTAATTTACTTTCAAATTCTTCAGTTGCTGAAGGGGCTGCATAGTTTTCATAAACTGCATAGTTCAGAATATTGCAAAATTTTTGCAAAAATGTTAGCTAGGAAAATAATTTTTAGCTTGTTAAAAGAAGATTCACTTATGGTGACAATATCATTGTGTAGCTAACAAATGGACACAGCTGCCATGACATCACGCACCGGTTTCTGGACCACACATTTTGAACCCTCACGATTAGCATTGTTTGGAGTGCTAAGTTATTACCTACCACTAGCAAATTGTTAGCAAGCAGCATTTGTAAACTTACAGAACCATGTTACAGAACAATTTATGAACAAATTGTAACCAAGTGATTTGAAAAAAATCAAACGTGCAGTGATTAAGAAGTTGAAAACTATCCATAGAGCTTAAAAGAGTTTGGACCAGCTTGTAAACGTCCTGTTTAAAGGTGTACAGCTGGGCCAGTGTTGGGAAGGTTACTTTTAAAATGTATTCCATTACAGATTACAGAATACATGTCCCAAAATGTATTCTGTAACGTATTCCGTTACGTTACTCAATGAGAGTAACGTATTCTGAATACTTTGGATTACTTAATATATTATCATGCTGTTTACAACTACATGAATGTACTATTGCTGTGATTTATTACTGTTACTGAAGGTCTGCGGCTCCGAACCGTAGTAAAGGGACCTCTGGCTAATACGGTGGGTTCTGTGTCGGGCTCGTAGCCGAAAACTAGCTTTACTTTGTTGTCTGGGTCAACTTTGCTAGCGAGAGACAGAGAGAGGCGTTGAAAGGCTGCTCCAACAGAACTTATTGTTTTTGGAGGAAAACACGAACACGGTGTACAGTCGAGTCTTAATAGCTTACTTACAACTGGGCTCGTCAGGCACTCTTCTTGGCTGCAGTGGTTATTATTATATTTACAAGCTTCCAGCTCCCGTTTTTGCTCGATGACAGCTCGTACTTTTCCTTTTTCTCCCTCCCTCGCTCACAGACACATAACGGGTATGGCAGTCCATTCTCCCTGCAGCACGGGCTACACTGCCTATGATGCTACATTCTTTAGAGCTATACCGGTAGCATTCTGCCTATTAGCTTAGCACAACAACAACAAAAAGCGCTCTCTGCGTCACCCTGCAACCATGGCAACCGTAACACTGCCGCCTGGAACACCAGAACGTAGCTGTCAAACAAAACCCAAACAGTCCTGACCCGCCACAATATGAAACAGGGAAGTACCGCCGTGTAATCCATTTATTTCAACAAAGTAACTGTATTCTAAATACCACCTTTTTAAACGGTAACTGTAACGGAATACAGTTACTCATATTTTGTATTTTAAATACGTAACGGCGGTACATGTATTCCGTTACTCCCCAACACTGAGCTGGGCATTTGTTTTGGAGCCATGCAGCCTTCGAAACGACTGTTTTTGGAATGTGTTTGCTTGAGCCACTGCCTTGCTACCAAGCTAACATAGCATGATCTTTTTCTAGGCATTGCGATTACATGTGTTTTATTATTATTTGGTGTTCATGCATGTTAAATTGTTCCTCATTATTATATGCCAGATGTAATTTCTGTTAATTGCACAACTAGCAACCCCACATTCTGTATTTACCCATAGTGCATATAGTGTAGTACAAAAACCAAGTCTTAACTCAAACATTTATCACATTAAGAAACCTTGAATTTATGAGGAATGCCAAGAAAAGTGAACATCTGCATCCAGTGTCACACCAGAAAACACAAACAACTGCAAAAATAAAATATCTTCATGACATTTTGTCATCAAGGTTTCCCTTTAAAGATAATCCCCTGTCACAAAAACAAACAAAGATGTATAATTCTAAACTAATGCATTAAAAATCAAAAACTAGCTTTGATAACAGATTTTCAAATTGATATAAATCAGTACTTGTAACAACATTTGTTGGTACACAAGTGCCAGCTTGAATGTGGACTGACAGAATCATATAACCATTACGAGTGAGTTTAAGCTCCTAACATGTACACAGTAGGTGCTGTTGTTGTGACTAGTTTCTGCCTGACTGCTCAAAACACCGTCCTCTCCGCTTATCTGCCTGGATGCAGGACCCAACCCCAGTTATTTCTGATAATCCACAGATTGTAGGCAGCTAACAGACATTTGTTTTACGACAGATGCCAGATTCAGATAAACATTTAATTAGCAACTCATCAGCTCTGTCAAAGCTAATTACCCCAGTTTCCAGCCAAAGCCAAAAACTGCTCCTCTCGCAGTTGGTTTGCATAACAGCTGAGTCTGCTGGCTGTGACAGGATATGAGGAGCCAGAGGCTGCGAGGAGACGAGACCTGCTTGCAGTGCTGTAGCAGGAATCAGAGTGGCTAATCCAGCCATTCTGCTATGGCTGAGAGTCGCAGGTCAGAGAAGTGGAAAGAATGGGTTAAATAGAATTACAGGCTGAGAAAACATTGTACTATTTATCAGCTTGTAACACGCCTGTCATGGAAATTACTGCTAGTGAGATATCTCAGCAGCACGTTTCCCAGCAGTCAGAAGGAGTGGGATGTGAGTTTTTAGGATGGGCAGTGGACACAGTCTGGCTGTCAAGTGGTTCCTGAGAGGTGTATAGTGTGACAACAGCACAGACGTGACCAGTGAGCAGCGACAGCAATCGCAACATGATCGCAGGATTACTGACCCTCTAGTCAGATGACCATCTTGATGATTTCTGCATATGCAGTAACAAACAGAAATGGGAAGACGTCATCGAGACATCTCCACGATCGTTTGCTAATGTCGAGCTCTGGAATTAAATCATCACGTATGACTGTAATTAGAATTTGACATGCTCACACATTATACACACTAAGGCATCTCTATAACACTCAGGAGCTTCTCTGGGCTGACCTGTAACCTAGCAACCGTGTGACATCTCACACAAGCAGATGATTAAAGGTACCTTCTTTTCCATTCTGAGCATGGAGCCTTTGATAGATCCCCCCGCCCACTACTTCGACTCCAGCATTCTCCTCAGTAGCATGCCAAGAACACTCATATCACCTACAAATATGAAATATGAATCGTCATGCTTTTTTTAGCCTTTTGAGACCAGGGGTCTGTAGCTGGCGTAGCAGGCAAAGCCGCATCATTAACTGCTCTTAAGAGCTGTTATACATCTGGCATTTCATGACACACCAGGATAGTGCTGATCTGCAGGGGCATTTTGAAGCTCATATTATTAGTCTGCACTGCAAATAACACACAACTCAGCATTTATATTTTGGCAGTTAGCCTTTCCAAAACTATAACCATGAAGGGATTATTGATGTTTGTGTCTAAAAAAGCTGTTAGTTGCTTTCAAAAAATAGTCATAAGCTGACTACATTTTTCATATGATTTATTCTTATTGAAATTCCAATTCATTCAAATACACTCTGTACTGCTCATCTTCAGAGATTAAAAATAAAACAGTTGGACTTCTTGGCTTTAAAGACATTTCATCTCTCCGAGAGGCTTCTTCAGGTCTAGAACAATTGGTGTAGAGCAGGGGTGTCGAACTCCAGGCCTTGAGGGCCGGTGTCCTGCAGTTTTTAGATGTTTCCTTGATCCAACACAGCTGATTTAAATGGCTAAATTACCTCCTCAACATGTCCTGAAGTTCTCCAGAGGGCTGATAATGAACTGATCACTTGATTCAGGTGTGTTGACCCAGGGTGAGATCTAAAACCTGCAGGACACCGGCCCTCGAGGCCTGGAGTTCGACACCCCTGGTGTAGAGTCACAGGTAATAAACCCCTGGGTGGGTGATGGGAGTCAAGAGTAAGTACTGGGCTGTGTGTGGATTTTTAGCAAATTTTAGTGTTGAGCCTTTACCACCATTCATACCATGTCTCAGGTGACTTCAATGGCTCATATGATGGTGGGTTTCACCTGTAAGGTTTCACCTGTTGAATCGAGTCGTGTAAGTCCACAAAGAGCAGCAGCAGTGCCAGCTAATCATAGCCTGTACACAAAACAATCTACTGGAGCTCTGAACAGAAATTATTGTGAGTCGTGATTCTTTTCCCCACAGTGAGCCAGGTGGTTCCCCACCTACCAAGCCACACTAAAAGTCAGTAGAATTAGAATTAGAATACTCTAATCCCAGAGGAAATCATGTAAAAAATGCATTGTAATATCCAGTGTAATCCTATCTATCAGTATTGCTTATTAATATTGCACAGCTTTTAGTCATCTTTGCACAAAAATAGCTGCTAGAAATATCCACCGAAGATCTACTTTAACATTTCTTACTTTGAGTGCATTTTAGTCTCTTCTTTTTCACTTTCACTTGAATAAAGAAGTTAAATCAGCTTTTCCTACAATCCACTCTAACTTTTACCAGAGTATTTTTTAACACAAATATCTATACATCCACTTAAGTACAGAATGTGTATACTTTTGTCACCTCAGCTGGTGAGGGGGCGATGTACTGACAGAGAAGGTCAGTCAGGGCCAGTTGATGGAGGACATTTGAATACATCCAATTAGTAATTTTAGAGAGGCTGTTGAGGGTTTTGGGCTTAACAGAAAAGTACAGCCGTGTATCATCTGCATACCAGTGACAGGAGATTAAAACTATTAATTAGATTACCCAGAGGTAACATATATATTAAAAATCTAAACAGAATTGGTCCAAGACCTGTGCCATGAGAACTCCACATATGAGGGCTGCAGATGAGGACACACATTGGTTAATATGAATTCTGAACTGTTGGATGAAAACCACTTGAGAGCAGTACCAATGATGCTCACCAGTTTTGTAATCTGTTGATAAGCGTAGCCTGCCGATAAATCTAGGAAGGTTCATCTTATGTCAGCACTTATTTTTTAATACAGCTGTTTCAGTGACGTGGTTTTGTCTGTAACAAGACTGGACTTTATTAAGGATATTGTTTCCTTCAACTAAGGTAGTAGTAATAAATGTGAGTTTGGAAACTGTCCTGTTATCATCTAAAACAGTGGAGGAGGGGTTGGCTTTTTTAAGGTAACCTGAAAATGAATGTAGGAGGGATAATGAAAGAAAAGAAAAGAAAGAAAAAGCACACATATGTGAAACAATAAGGAAATCTAATGTAGCATTAACCAATGTGATCCTTTGCCAGGCTGTCATTAGATGTCTGTTCACAGGTCTTGCTCTGTTTTGCTTTACAGTCTAGATTACAGTATTTAGCAGCTCAGTTGCATTGAGAATACTGACTTGGCTGTTACAGAAACTTCCACCCTTTTCTTTGCATATCTCTTCAGTTACGTTCTCGGTATGTTCCAGGGTTAGGGTGCAGTAAAGTATTACTCTGTGGACTCCATAATTCATCCAGTTATACATCGACACTGGACACCACATTACACCAGCACCTCTGTTTTTGTGGAAGGTGGCTTCAAAGGCTTCTACAAATTTGTATCTTTCTACCATTCTAGTAACCACTTATGCAAGATGTTTAGTCTCGATGGTAAACTCTCAGTACTGAAAACTGCTCTTCGTGGTTCCCCTGAAGTCTTCTTCAGGTTTTTTTATTGCCCAAGATTGGCCTACTTCACTCTAATCATTTCTAGACTTTTAACCTGCTTATTTTATGAATCAACAATTAACAAATTATTGTCAATATAAAGTTTTTGAGCTTCTTATGACCAGTTCTTTTTCCCCAGGGAGTAAATGCAGAAAAATGGACACACACATATATCTATTTATGTTTGCATGTGTCTATATGTGTGATTTGGCGCTTTATACATACAATTGAATTGAATTGCATAGTTAAACTGTATAATAACTCTTCATTATGTTACAAATGAACAAACTTGTCAGGCATCAGATCCCAAACATAATTTGTAATTTACCTTCATGCAGATGTGTTTCTTATATTTATAGTGTACATAATATTTATTTATGCAATTTGCACTTCTGTCTTACACAATGTCAATAAAACTTTTGCTAATTTTAAGTAACTTCATTTTTACTTTTGCTTTTAATCACGGTTATAAATGTAGAAATTCTTGTGTTACACCCCTGAAAACAGGGGGAAAGAATCACGAGAGTGATTATGACTTGCGTCTCTCATGCAGTAGTTTATTGCAGTGAAAATGAACAGAAACGTTTCACATTCTGTACTGCTAAATGTCACATGGTGGAAGAAAAACACTAAATAATAAACCGAAATACTAAAGTGCTTACTATACATATACTTGAGCAGGTTACCTAACAAAATGGCTGACAATCGCGGCATTTTTAGCTCCTGCAGTTATCTTAATGGCCATTACACAGTACAAAACACAGCTCAAAACTGCCACGTACATGTGCACAAAACTGTAATATAATGCTTCTAAAGCTTACAAAACAATGAAGGGTTACCTCTTCAATATCTTAACAGTGTACAAATTGAAAATATATCAACCTTTAAACAGATTTACCTGAAAACAGGGGGGAAAGAATCACGAGAGTGATTATGACTTGCGTCTCTCATGCAGTAGTTTATTGCAGTGAGGAGAACGCGCGAAAGCCCCCTAGTGGAGAATAGAGACACTACTAATCGATCCCAGAAAAGGCTTACTAGCCGATCACTGATGTATAGATTGCAGTTCTCTTAAATAACATGAAAGCCATTGATATAACATGAAAAATAATAAACTCTTAACCATTTTCTTACCATATTTACATAATTTTTGTTCTTATATCAACTGATATGAATTAGTATTAACTGAACAGTTTTATATGCAGTAGTCCTTCAACCTGTCACACTTGCACCCTCATACAACATGGCCTTTAGTTAGAAATCAGAAAGTCTTCTTTTCTTTACTTGAGAGTTTTCACACCACTGTTAAATCTACAACTATTTGATGGCAAATATCTTTTGTGTAAGAATGCAAAGTTTGACAAATATACTGCAGCATTAGCTACTAAGCATGACTGAGCTCCACTAAGGGTCAAACAGATAATGTCATACTACATCAGAGAATAACTACAGCACTGCTGCTGAACAGCACGCCATAAGCTATGCTACAGTGACATGACCTGTGTACCAAAGCAGGATCTATTTTCATAATGACACCTGAAGCTGTACTTTAGGAGACCTACATAAAATTCCTCGCCGTGCATCGCTACTTTTCTCTTCCTACTTCCCCTCGCGTGCTCCTCGTGCCTCTGTCTCTCAGAGCATTGTTAAGGCTCTCAAATAACCAGATAAAGATGACGCTGGGGAACCTGGGCTTAGACAGCAGCAGAACAAGAAAAAAGAAAGGAAGACAGAGTTTTAAAGTTGGGTTATATCATAGTGTGTGTGCGCGTGTGCGTGGGTGTATCTGGGAGATTGCGCACTTTCTGCTTTGGAGATGTTTTTTTATTATCTCAAATGGGGAGGAGAGAGGGAGAAAGGGGTGAAGGAAGGAGGAGGAGGAGAGGGGGAGAGAGTAGGTCTAAAGAGCTGGAAGAGAAGAGGCAGGACTGGGGAACTGGAAACATGAGATAGGCGAAATGACTGCATATTGGCACTCAAATGGGATATATCATGGAGTATATGAAAATAAAACCACATGTGCAATCTGGAGAGGCAAGATAAAGCATTTTTATTCTGCAACTTTTCTGGAAGAAAGTACAAATGAATAAAATATTTACTCATATAAATATATTTCAAACATATATTTTGTATGTGGTTAGTTAAGATATGATTATGAGATTACGTGTGCATAGTGTAGGTAGCTCTACTGATGTGAATTCAGTAAGAAAGTGTTAAATCACCCAATAGTTAAATTTATTCTGTGATATTTTCCAACCAGCCACATCTTTTACAACACCTCCTCATACAGTGACTCACAGATACATATTTGCAGAATTTCTCCACACACAGATGACCAGTAATTAAAACGCTTCAAGCTTCACAAAGTTACATTTAAAGGTGCATCATGCAAAAGATCCAACATTGCTCTTTGCAACACTTTGGGGTTTAGTCCTACATGAAATAACCAACAGGAAGTTTTTGCCACTTCCTGGTGGTGACTGTCTCGGAAAAACAGTTAAAAAAATGTAGGCATACCCCTAATTTTAAAAGTGCCCACTGCATAGTTGTTATGCAGGGGGAAACTGTTCTTAGACAAGAACACTATTGTACAGGACTGATGATTTCAGCCCTGTAAAACTGGACGTTTTAACATGGGAATGTATGGAGCCAGCCTCAAGTGGGAAAAAATGCAGTTTTTAGCCTTTTCACCTTGGCTTGACTTCAGACAGCTGTGGAGCATGCGTGAGCACGGGGCGTCTAAAGATTGAAAGGCTGGTGGATCAGTCGCTGGCTTCTCCAGGTTTCTGTGGAAATATCTTTGGGCAAATAACTGCCCTCAGTGCATCCACTGGAGTGTGTGTGTATCAATGTAACAGTGCTGTACACTGTCTATGTGATTGGGTGAGTAGGACTTGCTTTGAATGTTTGCAGCACTGCAGCCTCCATTTCTTCATGTTTCTACAGCAGAGCTGCTGTGGCGAGTGCTTTGAGGTCTCTTTGGGCTGATTTTAATCTTTGCTTTCTGTTGTGGGCTTTGTGTTCACACGTAAACACTAGAGTTCAGGGATATGTGTTGGTGCATGGATTTATACTGTCAACTGGTAATTATGTGACAATGAGTTTTAGGTCCATTTATGGCCTTGCGAGAAAGTAATGTAACAAGCAGTTTAACACATTACTCTGGTAGTTAAGTAACAGACTGCATTACAGTAACCAGTAATGTGTTCTTTTTTTTGAGTCACGACCTCCAACGACTGGAGGGGACATTGCTTACCACTCATACTAAAGTGCCTCCTTTACATGTGGGAACAATAAGTTTTGACTGTTCAGAGATTTGTATAACCAAGTAAAGTCAATCAAATGTTTTAAAAACAAATAATAAATAATAGGATGCTTCATTTGTGTGTTTAGTTTCAGTGAAACTTTGTAAATTTCGAGTTGAGTTGCTCTAAATTTTAGCTTAGTTTTAATTTTTCACTTTCCTGCCAATGTGTCACTTAGACTTCTTTTAGTCAAATTGGTTGAATTCTTTGTAACAGACTGAAAAAAGATGATGCTTCACCTTTCTCAACCCTTTTAAGTTGTTGGGATCTTTAAAATGGGCTTTTTTGATATCTCTTTACCAACATTTTTGTCAGATGGAACGTGATCCTATTTTCTTTAGGGCTACAGGTCTTCCAAAGCAGATGTTTATGCGCTACGTTTGGAACAAGTCTTGGTTTGTCTGGGCTGAATAATATGTAATGAACCAGACTGAGTCAAGAAAATGGGCTGTCTGTGGTTACCACAGAGGCTCAAATGCATTCTGCTGTTACAGAGGTAATAAATTCATGATTTATGTGAAATGTATGTGACGCTCTCCTGATAGGGAAGGCCCGGAATTATAGTTGCCGTAAATGATGACAGGAAAAAAAAAAATAAAGCTCAGTGTCTCAGAAAATGATTTGGAGCTCTTCAACAGCGTGACAGGAGAAAATGCAAGAGTGTGACTGATTTACAAAATACGCTAATGTGGGTTTTACATGTTGCCATTTTTCATGTGTCACTTACTTGAGAGACAGGCCTTCAAAGATGAGAAATGTCTTCTTAGATCAAAGGTATCTTACAGAAACTTGTGTCAGAGTGGTTCCTATCATCAAAGAGTCCTATGCTCAGAAGCACAAGATTGGAAATGAAGTCCTATAATCACCGGTGTCCCATAATAAGAACAGCAACCGCTGTGGCCACAAGTCCCACTATTACAATAATGGCACAATCAATGACAGCAAGTTACATTTAACAAATGCTATAATATGGGTTTCCTAGCAATGCTAAAAACATTGGGTCTTAGAGTTATTTAGGCGGGGTAAGGTGTCTAATTTTGAGTCAGTTTCTATTTTTGCAAAACTTTTGAAATGTTTATATATAGGTGGAAAAGTAAGAACAGTCTAACTTAGCTTTCTGAAACTATCTAGAGTAGGGATGCACCGATACCGATACTGGTATCGGGACCAATACTGTAAAATGTGTGTGTACTCATACTTGTAAAAGTTAACCGATACCATGAACCGATACTAACTTATTTCATTAGTCAGAGGGTGGCTTGTCATTTCTGTTGTAGTTTTTTAGATTGGTCACTAGGGGGACATCCCGCGCTAAACAGGCACAGGCACGAGTGAGACTGGCGGCTCCAGATAAAAAAGAGAAACTGGAGGCTGCTGTAGCTAGGCTAAACAAAATGTCAGCAGTGTGGAACAGCCAACTTTAACTCAGGCTTTGGAAAAGCGATGAAAAATGTCAAGAGAAAATCCACGGGCAGTGTGTGTGTGTGGTAGAAGTATCATTTTTGTACTCAGTATCGGCAAGTACTCAGATCCAAGTATCGGTATCGTATCGGTTTGAAAAAATTGGTATCGTTGCATCCCTAATCTAGAGTAAAACCAACAGAGGCTATAGCAAGAATTCCCTGAGTGCTTTGACCAATAAATCTACCTTTTCATTTGTTACTCCCAAATACTAACACATCTCATATATGTCCATTGACCTTTGAACCATTCCCTCTTTCAGGATCATTAGTGTGTTCATCTTAAACCATTCTAGATCTGGAGAAGAAGAGCCACGCCAGCTAAGGTCCACTTGGAGGGGTTTTCTTTGGTCTTCAGGTTAAAGGTCCATACGTATGTTGGTCCCCTCTGACGAGTCTTATAAACAGGGCACTGGTAGAGGTTTCTGTTGTCCCATTTGTCCACTGGGATAGCCTTGATGAACATGACCGGCATGGTTGGGGTGAGCTCTTTGAGTCGGGCATCCACAATCAAGCCAGTCTGAAAGGAAAAGAAATAAAGAAGGAAAGTCGGGGAGATGGGAAGGAGAGGGAGGGTGTGAAGGAGGAATGACAAGCCAATCAACCACAGACAGGAACATTTCACAGAACTGAAGAAGTTATAAATTAGTTTGAGGTTTGAGGAAGCTTTGCTCAGATGCTGTGCTTGCCATTGAGCCTCCATTTAATAATCATTTCGTGCCAGAGCAAAGAAAAGAAAAGAAAAGAAAAGAAGCTGTTTGGCTAATCTCGGTTGGCACAAGCAGAGTAAGAGTTTGTTAAACACAGTTTTGTGGCACCCTTGAAAAGTGGTGAAAGTCAAGAGAGTCTGAGCTGAAGTCGAGCTACCCTGTCTTAGTATACACACTCTCTAAACAGTCGGAAACAGAGTGGTCTGTCTCGCTAATTAATCCTCCTACAATTAGCTCCTGACAAACAGAAGTTTCTCCATGCATGCACAGTGACTTTCAGGAATGAATGTAAATCCTGATGACTTTGGAAAGCAAACAGGACAAAGCCCGGACTGCATCTGCAATTCCTACAACACTTTAAAGAGTTGCTAAGTACCAATAACTTTATATCTGTTTCGGGTAAATAACACTGATGAGGATCCTAAAGTGAGCAAGTCGTTATGGTAAAAGTGGTAAATGGCCTGTATTTGTATAACACTTTACTAGTCCCTAAGGACCCCAAAGCACTTTACACTACATTCAGTCATTCACACACTGGTGATGGCAGCTACATTGTAGCCACAGCTGCCCTGGGGCGCACTGACAGAGGCGAGGCTGCCAGACACTGGCGCCACCGGGCCCTCTGACCACCACCAGTAGGCAAAGAGTGAAGCGTCTTGCCCAAGGACACAACGACCCAGACTGTTTGAGCCGGGGCTCGAACCGGCAACCTTCCGATTACAAGACAACCTGCACACTCTTGGGCCACGATCGCCCAATTATAAATTGTCCTAATGATGCTGTATCTACACTCTTACTACACTAGCGAATATCCATTTTGATCGTGTGCTCACACAACATATTGAAAGAATAAAGTATATCACAAAGCAGGACATCAATAAGTAGTGTCCATCACAAACACAAATCATTTCAAAGGACATATCTGTGATTCCACATGCAATACATGCTGTCTGAACCATCTCTGAATAAAATGTAAGGTTCATTAATATAGATTAGGTTTAATATAAATCTTTGACTTTAATGGCTGCACAGAGCATTGTCCAAACGGAGCGCTGCATACTCGCCTATTCACACTCTGCTACTCCCTGCCAGTGGCACAGAACTGGTCCTGGGGCTGAGAGGAGAATGAGTAGGAGGAGAAGAGTTGTGTGAGTGGAAGCCACCCAGCCTGTAGGGCTGCCTGTCTATTTGCCTGCGCCTCCAACTTTAATGAAGAAAAAAGGAACCACTCCTCCAAAGGGTGATCTAAGTGCTCAAGTGCACACTCTGCACATTCCCTAATTAAGCAGTCTAGTGGGATGCACCTTGAAAGCTGGGCACATATGCAGAGCTTGAATGTATAGAGATAGAAAGAGCTTTGGGAAGCTGAGTAATGTGCTATGCCCCAACAGCTGAACACAAGCAGGTTGCAAAGCAGAAAATGAAGCCACTAAGGAAATGTGAAGGTGCTTTTTTTGTGAGCTTAAATGAGGTGAGGGTCAGCTCACCTCATTTAGATATATAGTCTGAGGAGCTTGCAAGTGAAAGCGTGTTGTGATGTTGTAGCAACTTTCTGTAGCGACTTTGCGGCAGTCAGCTAAACAAGGAAATCAATAAAAACTCAGGTACCTGTGTGTCCCAGCGTGCACCCTCCATGTACAACCCGTGTATGTAGGCCCCTTCACGAGGTGGAGAGCTGAAGTCCTCGCGATTCTTCTTTGTGACATCACACTGCAGACACATACTGTCCAGGGGCCACTCGTTTCTGCCGCATAACCACAAATTTCCTGTTAGCAAGCCACGTGGTTTCCATCATTTTCTTATATCTTAATGCTGAGTAGCCCTACCTTCTCGCCATAGCCTGCATGATGGCTGTGAGAAAGGACTGAGGGTTAAAGAAGCCAGCCAGCCACACTGCAGAAGGTAAGATGAAATCAGCCGACCAAGCTTCCAGCTCCCTGATCCTGACCAGCAGGTCAGTGAACCACAGGGCCAGGCCAGACATGGAGGGGTATGCCCGTTTGGTCCAACTCTCTGGCACCATGTCCAGGAAGATAGCATTCTGAAGGTTTTCCATGTCACTGGTCATGGTCAGCTCTCCCTGATGAGCGAGGGTTAAAGGAGAGAGAACAGATGAGATAAAAAAAATATACTGCTACATGTTAAAGAAGTAATAAAAAAATCTTGTTTCTTATTTTTCCTTTCATTAATTTCTGCAACACACTGACATTAGAGCACCTGGTGTTTTAGCTACAATCCCACTGATACAACATTGACATCTTCCAACAAACAACCTGCATGATGATCTGCTGGATGATCTGCTTGATTTGGGCTTTAGGCAGTGTCCTCTGGATTGCACCTCACCACCAGCGGAGAGGGAAGGAGCGAGGCTAAATGAAATATTAGCCACTCTTTATATCCTGTGTATCCTATTAATTCTGCAGCGTTTTCAGTAAATATCTTTCTATGAGCATAGCAAAGCTATTTCTTCCTGTTGTGCATGGCTGAGCACAGTCAGGAAAGAGGTACAAAGTGGTGTTGCTAGACAAAAAGGACTGCGGATAGCTGGATAGCTAAAGCCTCCGTCACACAGACCTAGAGACAGTGGTGTATTTCCTGACCAGCTGGTGTGTGGTTACTAGAGGCTGTTGCTGGGTGAGGTTGGCCTCAAAGACAGTGGTATACGAAAAACCTTCCTGTGATTGCTTTGGTAGCTAGGAGACTGCTGTGGTTGCCTGTAGATTGCGTGGAAGATGCTGCCTTGCCTGCAAACACTTGCTAGCTAACACAGAGTATGCTAACTAACCACTCAGCGATAGTGAAAATTAAGAAAGTGTGATGCGAAGTTGTGCCTTGTCGTTTGGTTGGCTGATATGGATGTCTGCCTGAGTGAGGTTGACAGGAAACAACTGTGACAAACTGAAACAACTGCAGGTATGGGCTTGTTTTGATATGACATATATTTGATATGATACATACATCAAGAGACATTATCCTAAACTGGACTAACAAAGGACCATGAGTCCAACATGAAACTTACCTTACATAACGCTGAAGTTCATTAATAATTTTAATCAAAAACTGAAATATTTTTTACTGAACATGCAAACATCTGCTGATGAAAATGTGTTGATTTATTGGTCTGTTATGAAGCAATTGCTATTTCTAATCTGTTTTTATCACTTTCTGATGTTTTATTAATTAAACAATACATGTATTAATTGTTGTGTTATCCATAGATATAGTATTTACATATATTTATTTATAGTATAGTAGAAATGTTTAATTATTTATGTTTAAATGACTAATATGTGACATGTATTAGTAGTGATGTGGTGCTGATGGTTAAAATGCCTTTTTGTCTTTTGGTATATTATGAAATGGCAATAAACCATTAATATATGTCTATGCTGTGCTCATATTTGTTTTACCCTACTTAAATTCAATTTATTTTATGATACATTTTATTTTGAAAGATTTGAAATGGTTCTTTAAAATGTTTTTTTAAAGAACCATTTGAAGGACCTTTTTAAAAATGGTTCTTTGAAAAACCATTAAAGGTGCCCCAAAGAACCATTTCTTGATGTTTCTTTGGGGCACCTTTAAAGGTTCTTCAATGAACCACTGAAAGAAATGGTTCTTCAAAGAACCATTGTTTGAAAGGTTCTTTGTGGCACCAAAAAAGGTTCTTCTATGGCATCAGTCTAAAGAACCACTTTTGGTTCCAGTTGGCACCTTTATTTTTCTGAGTGCACCTGTCATGTTTGGTTCTTTTGCCATCAGAATTATTGTCTAAAGGCCAAGAAAGATGCCCAACGGATTTACTTTACCAAATGGACCATCCCGGCCTTGCCGTATTGGTTCATTTGATTGACCTTTGTTTTTATTGTTTATTTTATTTTATTTTCACTTGCTACACACGGGACAGACATGACTGGGGGAAAGAAAAGGGAGAAAGAAGGAGAGGTAGGGAAAGAAAAACAGCGGGGAAGAGGAACGGTGATAAAGGGCAAAAAACAAAAACAAATAAAACAAACAGACAAAAAATACATAATCAATCACCTGGATCAGCTGTTGAGAAAGAAAAAAGAGAAAACAAGCAAAAAAAAAAAGAGAGCAAAATAATAAACAACAACATCACGGTAATCTGTGTGAATATAAAAGTAAATACTAAATATTGAATATTATTGTGCAGCACATAAGATCAACAGCACACAGTGTGCTTTCAGGTAGGAAGGTAGGGTGTAATTTGTGTCTGTGAGCACCCGTGTGTACACCTGTGAGCATGAGCGCGCTTCTATTCAAAAGGTTCCTTCATGTAATGATCTGCTAGAGGGTGTGGGGAGCCACAGCCCCGTCCTCCAGGGCATGAAGCAGGTATGGAGGAGATCAAGACTCCAGATATCCAGAGACCCTCAGAGCACCAGAGACCAAGGAAGACCAACGACTTGTAGTTACATGGTGGGTGCAAACTGAGGTCTAGGCCTGACTTCATAAATCTACCACTATAATAAATTAAAGAACACTTCTATGTCGGCATTACAATAACAATAGGTTATCCCACATGCAGAATTCTGAGACTACTCCCTTGGTATTCCTTTGAAGTTCAGTAATTTCAAGACATTTCGCTTTAAAACAAACATGAACCTCTGAAACTCGGTCCCTCAGTATTGGTGCCCCTCAAAGATGCGTCCTCTCACCACTACTGTTCTCCCTCTACACTAACGACTGGACCTCCAAGAACTTGGCTGTTAAACTCCTAAAGTTTGCGGATGACACCACTGTCATTGGCCTCATTCAGGATGGTGATGAGCGGCTGGTACTCTGGTGCAGTCAGCACAATCTGGAGCTGAACACTCTTAAAACTGTAGAGATGACAGTGGACTTCAGGAGAAATCCCTCAACTCTGCTCCCCCTCACCATATCAGACAGCCCTGTGTCGACTGTGAAGATCTTCAAGTTCCTGGGTACAACCATCTCCCAGGACCTGAAGTGGGAGACCAACATCAACTCCATCCTCAAAAAGACCCAGCAGAGGATGTACTTCCTGAGACAACTGGGGAAGTACAGTCTTCCACAGGAGCTGCTGATCCAGTTCTACACTGCAGTCATTGAGTCTGTCCTGTGCTCCTCCATCACAGTCTGGTATGGTGCAAGCTGCAGCGGCCTGTACGGGCAGCAGAAAGGATCATCGGCGCCCCCCTGCCCTCCATCCAGGTTCTGTACCTCTCAAGAATCAGGAAACGGGCAGGGAAAATCATCACAGACCCCCCTCACACCCTGGACACAGACTTTTTGATCTGCTGCCCTCTGGCAGACGGTACAGAAGCCTGCAGACCAGGACCACCCGACATAGGAACAGTTTCTTTCCCCTCGCTATCTCCCTTCTAAACAGTTGACCTGTCACACTGCCAGACTGCAACTGCACCTTATGTACATTCTGAAGTATTCATTCCACCTCATTTCATTTCTGTATTTTATGTATATAAGTTTAGATTAGTTAATTATAGTTGGTTTACACAGCTTTGTGTATGTATGTTCAGTGTTGGGAATGTTACTTTTAAAATGTATTCCATTACAGAATACAGATTACATGCCCTAAAATGTATTCTGTAACGTATTCCGTTACGTTACTCAATGAGAGTAACGTATTCTGAATACTTTGGATTACTGAATATATTATCATGCTGTTTACAACTACATGAATGTACTATTGCTGTGATTTATTACTGTTACTGAAGGTTCGCGGCTCCGAACCGTAGTAAAGGGACCTCTGGCTAATACGGTGGGTTCTGTGTCGGGCTCGTAGCCGAAAACTAGCTTTACTTTGTTGTCTGGGTCAACTTTGCTAGCAGAGACAGAGAGAGGCGTTGAAAGGCTGCTCCAACGAAACTTATTGTTTTTGGAGGAAAACACGAACACGGTGTACAGTCGAGTCTTAATAGCTTACTTACAACTGGGCTCGTCAGGCTCTCTTCTTGGCTGCAGTGGTTATTATTATATTTACATGCTTCCAGCTCCCGTTTTTGCTCGATGACAGCTCAACTTTTCGACTCTCCTTTTTCTCCCACCTCGCGCTCACAGACACATAACGAGTATGGCAGTCCATTCTCCCTGCAGCACGGACTACACTGCCCATGAAGCTACGTTCTGCATTCTGCCTATTAGCTTAGCACAACAACAACAACAAAAAGGCGCTCTCTAACCCAGGAAACACACAGGGTGACGCTCTCGCTCTGCAACCATGGCAACAGCAACGCTGCCGCCTGGAACTACAGAACGTAGCTGTCAAACAAAACCGGTAACTGTAACGGAATACAGTTACTCATATTTTGTATTTTAAATACGTAACGGCGGTACATGTATTCTGTTACTCCCCAACACTGTGTATGTGTATGCATGTGTAATGTATATACAGACACGTGTGTGTGTGTGTGTGTGTGTGATTTACATTGCTGTGCTTGAGAGCCACCATCTACCGGAACCAAATTCCTTGTATGTGTCTGCACATATACTTGGCCAATAAACACGATTCTGATTCTGATGAATATCAGAATAGAAAAGTATGGATTTACTTGTTAGAATGTGAGGATCCCATTAAAATGTTAGATATTGCAATATGAACTGCTGGTGTGACCCAACCAGTGTTTGATAGGCAGGTCATGAAACATGAAACTGCAACATCTACACAGGTATCGGCAAGTCATGTGCTCCGTCCCTTTGCCATAGAAAATAAATAAATCTAATTTATCCAATTTCTAATTTTTGAAAACAGATAACATTATGTTGATATAGCACGGATTTGTTGCAGTATAATCACCAGAGCCTTGCTAGGCTGATGATGTCACCATAAATGCTAATATTAGTTCTATTGCCATTGTTTGCTGTACTTTATTGAACAGGCTGCTTGTGGATATGAAAAATCTGTTGTATAATTTGGCTTTCATGCTCTTCTTGATCGTCTGGAAATACCCATTTTAATTAGGGCGAGTGCTCTCAGTGCTGACAAATGCTGTGTCTGTTTTTGAATGCTATTTACAGGAAGGGAAAGGAGTTCCTGTTTGTCTAGCTAAACACTGGAGGTGAGACCTTCCAGCTACTTAAGGTGTTGAATGGTAACAAGCCCTTTAGAAATCAGTAAACATGGGAATAAGCAAGCCATGCCAGATAAGGAAACATGCTGTAAGATAGCCAAGAGAAGATGGCACTGATGAGTAATGAGACAGCATGCGAGTGAAAACAGTAGTGTCCTTCACCTGCTGATAGTGTAGCTGATGTATCGCTGATGTATAGATACCCAGTTGTGACATAAGAATTCTTTATGAGGGTGATAAGGTTCTGTGGGTTTATCTAGATAAGTGACTTTATCATTAACCACTCCTCAAAATAATCCATCAGTTCAGCCATTTCATACTCAACCTCATAGCACTATGAAGCTCCAACACCTCAACCAGGATAACATTCTGATAGTTCCTATTTATTGAACTACAGAGGCAAAATATGATTCCATTTGCTGGTACAACAGTGTACATGGCTTTCAAATCACTGAGCCGATTTATTGGGGCTTGTAGGGCGGGGAGATCGAAGCCTCATAACTCCTGGCAAATGCATGGACATATTTTCCCCCTTTCTTTCTCTTTTCATTTGTTGTTAACACATGACTCAGTCAGGCTTGACACAGAGAATGCCGACATCTCATTCCTTTCTGCTACTCTGTAAGCCAGATCTCTGAGTCACTCTTACAACCGTGCTTCTGACAAACAACAAAGGAAAAGATTTAGTTATGCAGGAATACTAACTAAGCAGCCTGTTGATGTCAACAGTAGAGAAGCCTATGTAAAGTGAATCATAGGTGTTGAGAATAACTGAAGCTTTTTATGGTGGGAATTCAAGTCACAGTTCACTGTTTTGCGTTGCAGGTTTTTAGCCGTTGAGGGTCCCGTGCAGTATCTTGGCTGTTCCTATGACTGCACTCTTCTGGACAGAGATCTCGAATGTTCTCCATACTTCTTATGGTCGCTCAACTCCTAGCCAAACATCTCACTGATAACTATAGCCGTGGTGTAGATCAGCTGATTTGTCTTGGTAATGGTTGCAGTAGGTATTGTCTGTAGTACTGCATTCACATAATCTACATAATTTACTTAGGTATTATTAAAGTATTCTGATTCTGATCGACAGTAGGCCTTCAGAGGGAACTTGTAATCTTGGTAACCGGCTACAGAAGGTCCAGGTTTCAAGCTTCGCTATGATCCTGTCTTTTAGGTCAGTTACTCTTGCACTCAACAATCCTTCTTCCATTGCACTTGGGGCTTGGTATCCAATCTTGGGTGAGGGTGATGATATCTCCCCCCCGACTTGTTGTTCTGGCTCCCACTTGCTGTGTCATTTGTGTTATATAGATTTAAACGGCTAAATTCAATGCATGGTTTGATCTCTGGAACCAGTCTCTTGGAGAAGCAGGGATCGCAAAATCGCTAGCCCCACCCATCGGGTTATCATATAGCCCGACGGGCGGGGCTGAGATAGATTTTGGTCGCCCGACCGGAGATATCGCTAGCTCCAGGACGTCGGGCTAGCAATTCGCCATTCTGAGAAGGGATGGACTCTTTTCCATTCTGGAGTTGCATTTGGTGGAATGAGGTGGGGAGGCCTGGATATCCTACATATCACCATTGGAGTTTTATTATGGGACAAGACGGTTGCTTCCCTGCACCTTTGGCTTGGAAAATTGGTCCTGACTGTCGTCAGGTTCGTAAGGTTGCTCCATTTGGAGATATCTCTATTAGGATGAACATCAGGTAGTGGCCTCCAGCTTGCACTGGAGTGGTTTGCAAGTCTGAAGCAGTGGGAACGAGAACTAGAACCTTAGACTAGACTGGTCGATCAACGTCCCTATCCTCACGTATGGATATGAGCTTTGGGTCATGACTGAAATAGTGTGACCAGTTGCTATCTCCTACCAGCAGGAGGCCCAGGAGTAGACCCATGTCAAATAGGTGTCTCTGGGCTTCCTTGCTTAGGTTGCTCATGTGACCCAGCACAGGATAGGTGAAAGAAGATGGATGAGTGGATGAATCGATGGATGGATCTTATTTGACTTGGTAGCTACTGAATACTGTATCATAATAAAACTCAGGCTTTGTCCACAGGACATGTACAATGTAAATATTTTTGCAATGCAAAACACTTCCATCTCCAGTCTCATAACAGTGCACAGCCTCCCATTAACTCTTCAAAGCCACTACTCACCTTAAGTCCAAGGCTTAGCTCGTGAAGAGAGCATCTGATCTCCTGGGTGAGAATGTTCATACGCTCACACTCCTGCAGCGCCACGACCTGATAGGGAGTCCTCTCCTCTGCTTTCCCTAGAAGCTCAGCCATGTTGAACTCCTCTGGGAGTTTCTCCAGTATCTCTTCCAGCACTGCATGCACCTGATACCATGATTAGGAATATAGAAAAAAGTGAGAGGAGTGTTTCCCAGTAAAATAGCCCATTATGCTTGTCAATATTAAAGCTAAGTAGGACAAGAAACACCAATGGTAAGACAATACTCTCCTAAGTAAACATCTGAAAAGAGATGGGTCCATCTGAGTCACATAAACTCAGTCCTGTCAATGCTGACAGTCTGAGAAACTGTTTGAAATTGTTCCATAAATATTCATGAAGACATATTTTTGCAACACCAGCTTTTTGTTTTCAATAACAGTATTATTCCTTCAGAAAATCAATGCTCGCATCGTATTTTTGTGGACAAGGGGTGAAAGCTAATGTCAGTGTCCAAACTTTCCCAAGACAACCAGCAAGAGAGATCAATCAAAGGATTAGGTACCAAACTAAGGATATCAGGTCATCGTATCTATGGATTTTTTGTTCCTGATGATTCTGAATATCTGATTTGACTTTGGCAGCTACTGAACACCCAGAATACAAAGTGGGCTTTTCAGTAGGCCAGAAAGATTACAAATCATAATATATTAAATGACCAATGGAAACACGGAAACACACACACACGGCAAATGTAAAGTCACAAATCAACCTTACATATATGTTTTTAGACATTTTAAGGTCAACTAATCATTGACTTTAAAATACAGATGAGAGCAAACATAAGTAAATCGATCCCAGTTAAAAGCATGCGCATATGAATTAAACATGAATGACCTAATGGTCAGTGGTGAAATCAAATTAATGTTCTCTGTTAGAAAGGGGTTGTTGCAATTATCAAATTGTAATCATAAAGTGGTGGAAATAATTATTTGATCCCCTGCAGAATTCATAAGTTTGCTCACTTACAAAGAAAAATCAGTCTCTAATTTTTACCATAGTTTTACTTTAAAGGAGAGAGACAGGATATCAACAAAAATCCAGAAAAACACATTACATGAAAGTCACAGATGACAGACTGTGTTCCCATGTGACACGCAGATTACAGTCAATTAATCAGTCAATTATAGATACATCTGATCTCAACCCATTATGAGTAAAAAGCACACCAATTCCTCCACCAACATGGACCAAAGAGCTGTCTAAAGATGTCAGGGACAAGACTGTAGACCTGCAAATGTCCATTAATCATCCTTGATCGGGCTTGTTCATGATCTGGAGGCAGTTGAGATCACAGTCACTAAGAAAACAACTGGTGAAGCACTATGCTGTAATGGATCAGATCCTGAAAACCACAAAAGTGATCACACATTCATGATCATCATGAGCATGCTTTTCTTTGGTTTGGTTTGCCACACCGACTTTGTCCCCTATGGTGATACTAACAATCCAGAGATGTACATGTAATGTATCTAACTGTGATATATTTTTTCATAAGCCCCTTCACAGGACTACATACTAGGCACGATCTGATATCGTCGTGTTGGTGTTGTTCCCAGATCATCATACTAAAGGTTGTTCCAGGATCAACATTGCAAGTGACCAATCAGAATGTTGTGATGTCATACAAAACCGGCGTAAAACAAAAAACTGTACTTAAGCTGCGAGAAACCGCCTTTGTCCGCCGATCAACGAACCCTAACCCTGACCCTAACCCTTTAATAAACGCTAAGCAGAATTGATATTGTCCTTGCAACATTGGAATTTCATAAATGCACGAATGGGTTGGTGCGCAAAAGAATAACGTCACAATAATGTGATTGGTCACTTGCAATGTTGAACCTGGAACAACATTTTCATGATGATCTGGGAACAACACCAACACGACGATATCAGATCATCCACATACTAGATACACAATACAGTTACTGTGATGTCCAATGTCATTAACTACTCCCATTTTTAACACTGTCAACACACAGTTTAGTCGACTGAATAATGGACAATACACATGTGAATGGGGCTTTATTGATCAATTTCACAACAACTGCCAGCAGTCAATTGTTTGGTTGGGGAATACCTGTTTTTCCTTTGCAATCCGTGGTTTGTCTCTGGGCTGTGTGGCTTATTTAGCTATAGTTTAGTTTATAAATAGCTTCCATAACCACGTACTTTACGGGGCACTTTTATTTAAAGCAATTAATTTAAGCTTTTACTTTTTAATGGCTCAGTCATATTAGAGCAAAAATAGGATGAGAGTCTCTTTGTGAATAGGAAAAATTATGCATATCAGATTAATAAATTGAACTTTTTGCATTGTGCATCTGACCACAAGTGGTTGAGTCAACCAACTAAGGCCTTTTCATGCTTAACCTTGGGGTTAAAGTTATCTTTAAACAATCTTCAAATAGTCCATCTTGGACTAACTTTAATCATTCTCGGATAGATGGGTCAAGGTCTACAAATAATTGGCATTTATTTTCCAAAACCTCGCAATTAAGTCAGTCTGAACCGATGAGCTGAACCTGTCTGTGGCATGCCTTTTTGCAATAGGGGACTTTAGTAAGCCGGTTGCCAACTCGTCTTCTCATTATATTCCTATATAAAAGCTGGATGCCATTTTTAAAGCACCAACTGTGTCACTATCTGTGAATGAATTTCTGATTCTAATCTTCTGGGATTCTAAATGTAAGCAGTGAATGTGAATTCCTTTTTAATGTGAATTTCCGTGTATGTAAAAATCAACACATTTGCAGTAGCTGGATTTGTACTTTTTGCCTATTTATTACAGTAACTGCTGTGTTATCATAAACAGATAACATCTAATGAGACTGATTCTGTTTTATTGTCATTTAATTGCTGTTGTGAGTCACCAAAATCACTTTGAAGCAGCTGACTGTGAGTGGTCAAGGATCTGTCCCCCGTCTTCAAAGCAACCATATCAAAGGCAACAAAATCACAAGTTCATTGCATACAGTTGCAACAACTTTGGTCACGCTGCAGTCTCCAACCACTGTAGCAATCAAATTCAGTAAAACAAACCAAAATAATCTATCTATCTATTTGTCTAGTGGAGTACTTTGACTGTACTGAGTTCTTCTGCCTTGTTTTCTCATCATATTTTTCTCATTTGTCTTTACTGTTTCCCAATTTCTGGCATATCTTACCTTATTTGGATGAATATACCAACATACATACTTGTATAGTGTTTTTTCTACTCCAACTTAAAGCAATTTTCACAACAACTTTCATTCATCCAATAACACAAACATTCATATAAACTCATTTTCTAAGAGTCTTCTCTAACACACACACAAACACATGCGCACACACTCTACTCCTGAACCACAGCCACTCTCAGTTATATAAAAACAAATTATTCATTCTTTCTTAAAGAAGGAGAAAAAAAACCAGGGTAACTTTTACTGCATCTCTTTTTTAACAAAGCTAACACTTCCAGTTTATGATATAAGAAAAGTGACACTTGCTCCATAGAGGGAGTGCAGAAAGCTGCACTCTCTGACAGAATATTTGTTTTAGCTTTTACGCTCATATAAACTTTATTTCACAGCAGTACTGAACCAAAAAATGCACCACAAAATGCCATCCTTGTAAAACTCACCCTAGGTGTTTTCAAAGCCCCAAACAGTTGGTCACAATTTATTTTCAATTGGCCATGCAGGAGCCACAGAAAATGTCACCCGTTGTCATCACACATTTACGTTTAGGGATCTCGCTCAGAGTTTCGTGTGAGACTTACTAAGGCCCTGGTTCGTATATCTGCCTGGGATATCTACCGTACACAAGGGCAGAAAATCACATCAAAATCAAAATCTGAGTTTAAATGCTACCATTCCCATATACCCATGAATATAACTGACCTGCTGGTAGCGTTGTCATAACAAATATACACTATGCAGAAAAACACTGAAGATGGTAATGGTAGCAAATATGTCAGGCCAGTTTTTGAGGGAGAATGTGTGTCAAAACTGGAGATATGGTGCAGGCACAAAACACTAGAGGTGGGAATCACCATACATCCCACGATACGATATTATCACAATACTTAACGCACGATACGATATTATTGCAATTTTTTAAAATATTTTGCAATATTCAGATTCTGTACATAAAGCTAAACTTTATCAATATTCATTTTATCTAATATCAAAGTCTCACACTCAGTCTTTCTCTCATTTCAGTTTTATTGTTGACAAACTGAACGGTTTGTATTACAGTCTAGTCCAACTTAACTGAATCAACCATCTGGTACAATTATAGCTATTCTGAACTATGCAGTTTATGAAAACTATGCAGCCCCTTCAGCAACTGAAGAATTTGAAAGTAAATTAAAACAAAATATAATTTTACATTAAATAAAAAAGTCCATCCATCCATTCGCTTCCGCTTATCCTTTTCAGGGTCGCGGGGGGCGCTGGAGCCTATCCCAGCTGTCATGGGGCGAGAGGCGGGGTACACCCTGGACAGGTCGCCAGTCTGTCGAGGGGCCAACACACAGGGACAGACAACCATTCGCACTGACATTCACTCGCACATTCACACCTAGTGGCAATTTGGATTATCCAATTAACCTATCCCCACAAGCTGCATGTCTTTGGACGGTGAGAGGAAGCCGGAACCCGGAGAGAACACGGGGAGAACATGCAAACTCCACACAGAAAGACGGCCTGATGTTGGAATTGAACTCAGGACCTTCTTGCTGTGCGGCAACAGTGCTAACCACCGTGCTGCCCAAAAAAGTTTTAAACTTAATTAAAATAAAACATGTCTTAAATTAAAATAAGTAAACTGTCATGTTTATTGCTGCCAAAAAAAAGTTAAACACATTTGGACAGTGAAGGAATGTCAGGATTCTTGCTCAGAAAAAGGATCAACATGCTCTGAAGTCAGAGCACAAAAACCTTTTTGTAACAAAATATCGATTTCTGCTGTCCCTGTATCCATACATTATTAGCAAACAAAATATCACCATGCTACACAGTATCGATTTTTCCCCCACCCCTACAAAACACATGGAATATTAAAATGAAATAATTTTCATAGGCACCACACAGGAAGGGGAAATCAGTTTTTGATTCTCTGTTGAATTTGTAAATTTGCTCACTTACAAAGAAGTGAACAGTTTCTAATTTTTAACATACTTCAAATGGAGAGACACAAAATCAAACAACAAACAGACAAATAAGTATTTGATCTCCAAACAAAACATAACTTAGGACTTGATTGAGAAAACATTGTTGCCCAGCACAGCGGCAAGAGGTTTCCTGCAGTTGTTCACTGGGTTTGCACACATCTCATGAAGTATTTTGGCCCACTCTTTACAGAAACTCTAGATTATTTAGGTTTCTTGGGTGCTGCTACTCAAAGCTTCAGCTCCCTCCAGAGATCTTCTACATAACTGAGGTCTGGAGACCGGCTAAGGCCACTCCTTGACCTTGATATGCTTTTTCTGCAGTCACTTCTTTGTTGCCTGAGCAATATGTTTTGGGTCATTTCCTGGAAGACCCATGTGTAGGATATGTGTTAAATGCTTTTGAATTTCCCCAAAACACCCTTTTTTAAAATTAAATACTTCATTTAATCTCCTGTCTATGTGTTTCGAGCCTGTGTGTGTTTGTGTGTTTGCTGCGTGATGATGTAGGTGCGTGCATGTGTACCCCAGTCACAGCTTCTTTCAGCATCGTGGGAGATTGCAGATGTTACAGCAATTTGCAGTAAAGAGCGCAGAGATCCAGTGCTGTCTCCTGCCTCTTATTCATTTGCCAGACCACAACACATCAATAGGCATAACACACACAAACAGGTTACACATGCACAAGGCATATTCAGTATTTTGGCTCAGCAAAGAAGGTTCTCATCCAAGATTTTGCAGTACATTGCCCGATCCATTAAGGCAGCGGTCCCCAACCTTCTTTGCACCACCAACTGGTTTAATATCAGACAATATTTTTACGGACTGGCCTTTAAAATGTCGCAGATAAATACAACAAAATAAAATGACAAGACAAAAACGGTGGTATTTTGTAAATGTAATAATAAACGCAAATTCACTGTGTAACTGTGCAACTTTATTAGCAGCGTCCTCCTGAAATGCGCCAACAACATTGAGAGTGACATCCTCCTCTCCGCCCCTTAATGCTCTCTGGTTGCTATGGTAACGTTTAAATATTTCTTTCAAAATAAAACACAAAACTACAAAGACCAAGAGAAACTGAGTTAACGATAAAAACCCTGAAAACTATAAATTTCACACTCGAGTGGCACCAAGCAACTCACGGACTGGTACCAGTCCATGGTCCAGGGGTTGGGAATCGCTGCATTAAACCAGTTATGTTCTTGATGACTGTGCTCCAAAGTGCCCTCAGATCATTAACAAGCTTCTCCCATGTAGTTTTGGGCTCAACCACCACCACTCCAACGATCCTCCTCACCTCATGAGGGTCTGTTAATATTTAGCTGAATATATGTATATGATGTTTATATGTACGGACACTTTCTGACAGACAGCAGAGCGCTGTAGTTTGAAGCAGGATTTGAGCAAAACTTGAAGGCTAACTCTGTCGTTTAAAGCTTTCAATATTAAAATATTGTACACAGTGTTGGTCAAGTTACTTGAAAAAGTAATCAGTAACTAATTACTGATTACTTCCCCAAAAAAGTAATCCTGTTACTTTGCTGATTACTTATTTTCAAAAGTAATTAATTACTTAGTTACTTTTTAAAAACACGATTTACAACCTGAATAGGTGATAAAGTGATAGATCTTTCAGCCCAATTCTACTTTTTCTACATAATCATCATACAAAATGTAATCAAATGGAAAAGTCTCTTTTTTAAAACTTGTTTTATTAGTTTTAATCTTTTAACTTTATGCATCAAGCAAACATTAAATTATATGCAACATTCTCTGACTGGAAGAAATCAGTTTAACATTTAAACCTATTTTCTGCACATTCCAGCACATAAAATAAAATATTTTTTGTGTTTACACTCAGTCTTTCAAATAGATGCAAGTAAAACACAGCAGAAAATAAATAAAGTCAAAGACTAGCGGTCCTGTTGCTCTATTTTCACCTGTAAAGCAGGAGTGGGGTAGACGGAGGTTTACCCTGGTGCAGGTCAGTGGAAGAATCCGCGAGTTTCTCTGTGAATTTCCCATTACGTCGTTGCGCACTCGGTGCTTGTTTAGGGTTTTTTTTCCTTACTTGTACTTTTTTACACGTTACTTGTAACGCGTTACTGCCCATCTCTGGTTGTACAGTCTTTTCCTCTTACACACAGTCACACTCTGCTGTTTGAGTTGCTTTCAGCTTGTGTGTAACTTCTTTATCTTTTCACAGCATAGTTTTTATAATTATTTTTTACATCACTCCCTTGCCAGCACACCTGCCCATTTTTCTGATTGATCAAATACCCACAATACCCCCCGTTTCATGTAAATGTACTCACAGATAGACATGAAAACTCGTGGTTGGCCTATCTGGCTGAACACCATCTTCTTGTGCCCGCTTAGCCTGATGTCAGTGTAATATTATGTAATTGAAGAAAAATAATGGATATCTTGGGTATGTTTGGTATGTTGACCTTGTTAGTACAGGTCCCTAGAGTTTATTAATATGTGTATTCCTTCCTCCCTGCCCTGATCACAAAGGTCATCACAGAACAGATCCAGGCTGATTCCTAATTTTAAAATCAAAAGTAATACCAGGTGAAAATGAGTCTGTCAGTTCAGACTAAGAACATCAATTTTTGGCAGAAGATCAGGAGAAATGACAAAAGTAAAGAAAATCTTTGGAGGAAGTTAAAGCAAGTCAAACTAAGCAATAAGTATAGTAAGAAACTCCTGAAAATGTGAGAGCATTAATCAGCAAGTAGGAAAAAACATGCTGATCAGATCAAATCTTCTCAAATCGTTCTGCAAGTCCTTCTGTGCCAATTAAAGAGATTTTATACAGCCTAAAGTACTTCCCCATCAGAGCTCAATTTATTACTCCATTATTCAACTAGTTAATCATCACAAAATTAATTTGCAACTATTTCATATCTTACTGCAAGAAAAATGGTGCTGGTTAGTTTATCAGATATGATTATCAGTTGGCAAAGAATCAGAACACATCAGCTTTGGGAAAGTAGAGGCAGGATGTTTCATTTTCAAGACAAATACATTGGTCTGGTTTTTCTTGGGTGTTGCCAGCTCCTATAGTTCAAATGAAATACAATCTTACTGCTACTGCAAATAATATTTTATTACTATGAGATTTCTGGCTTTTCAGAGTATCTGGTCACGTCTCAAGAGATGATAAACAGCGGAGCCCCTTTTTCTGTGAGGGGATGAGCTCATGCTGTGGGTGACCTCAGGACCCCTGTTTGGTGGTTTCATTTAAATGTTTTCAATGAACTAATATTTTTATTAATGGGATCATTCTATTTACATACAATAAATATAAAATATCGTGAACTTAGATCTACATTTCCTGAAATATTGTTTCTGCATGTGGAAAACCTGGTTTCCCCATTTCTTATTATGTCATATATTATATTATATAATAGTGGTCACATGGGCAGAAACGTCTAAGGACGGTACAAGACACGAGGCATATTATTTGTTAGGAAAATCCACTAAAATGCTATAGAAACACAACACAGCCTTTAACAATAAAACCAAATGGACGAGTTATTAATTTAAAAAAAACCAATTCACAAATAAACCACCATACAGTTGATACAGGTTTAGGTTGTATGTTATCTATACAATCAAAGCCTATTTTTTGCACCAGCTTATAAAATTCTGGGACTGACTCACTTTCAGAGCCTTAGACTCAAGTAACCATTAAAGTATCTGAAATTTGTCACTTTATGTTTAGCTTCATTTTTCAGCACCAGAGCTGTTTTTCGCTCGGTTCTGACAAAACACAACATCTCACCAAATTTATTTTACCCTATGACATCTTCACACTGTTGCCTGACAGCAAGAAGCTCCTGGGTTTGAATGCTGAGGCCTTTCTGTGTGGAGTTTGCATGTTCTCCCCGTGCCTCTGTGGGTTCTGTCCAGGTGCTCTGGCTTCCTCCCACAGTCCAAAGACACGTGAGTTTGGGTTCGTTGGGGATTTTAAATGGACCATAGGTGTGAAAGGTCGTCTGTGCCTCTGTGTTAGCCCTTTGACAGTTAAGAGTGCACCCTGCCTCTTACCCTATGGCAGCTGGGATAGGTTCCAGCCCTCCCATGGCGCTGAATTGGATAAGTGGATGGATGGATCCAGACATGAGGTCAGTAACTATTAGATAAATCCACTCTTTATGATCTGTATGCTAGTGATCATTTTGAAAAAAATAATTTTAATCATTTGATAGATATTGAGCCTAAAGATAAAGATGGGATCAACTGTAGAGGGGTTCTCAAGAGTTCAGTTCAGCCCAGTTAAAACCAATGGGTGATGATCTTTGTATAAAATCTATGTACTACACAAATGGATTCTTAGACACGCTGTAATTAGAGCTCACTAGTGACAGTCCTTGACTTTTATTTATTAGCTTAATTTGCCGATGGTTCGATAGGACTGCGATGCCTCAAGCTGACAGTGTCATGGTTGGCTGTGTGGCAGGCAGGCAAGCAGGAGTGGTGGACCCAAAATGCAGAACTCAGACACGGAAGTGAGACTTAAAGCGCAGCTTTATTGCTGGGAGAAACCTCGTACTAAATAAACTCACTAAAAGACAAACAAAGGTCGTAACTGAGGAACTGAAACACTAGAAAAGAAACACTAAACTGGAGCAGGTGACTAAACACTAGAAACATGGAAGCAGAACACACAGCTAGTTGAGGGTGAACGACGCGACACTGACACAGAGAAACACAGGGCTGAATAATAATAATAATAATAATGGATTGGATTTATATAGCGCTTTTCAAGGCACTCAAAGCGCTTTACAATGCCACTACTCATTCGCTCTCACATTCGCACACTGGTGGAGGCTACAGTTGCAGCCACAGCTGCCCTGGGGCAGACTGACAGAAGCGAGGCTGCCATATTGCGCCAGAGGGGCCAACTGGTGTTGGTGTTGGTTGTTGGTTGGTGTTGGTTGATTACTGCCGTCTGTGCTTAAATACACAGACGGCAGTAATCAAGGGATGAGAGACAGGAGGGGAACACACCTGGGAGAAATCACAGCTGACGAGACAGGGGAAACGTAAACTGAGCACACTCACATAAGACACAGACCTTCACAATAAAACAGGAAACTCAGACACGGGGAACCAGACAAGACGCTGAACTGAACAGACAGATTCACAAACAGACGGGTGACACCATAGACAGACAGAGATACAGACGCAGACTCAGAGGCAGACCGAAGAGAACTCAAACAATAATAATCATCATAATAATAAACTAGAAAATGATAATAATAAACTTAAAGCGCTGGGTCACCGACCCAGGACCATGACGGACAGTGTATTTTCAGAGCACTATCTTATGGTTCCCAATGCAACCTAATTACTAATAACTACATTTAAATACAAAGGAACTTTGCAAACTTTGCCTATCTCACTAAACTGTAAAAAACAAATGAAGCATTTACCTTCTCTTCACGCGTCGTCCCGCTTCCCTCACCCACTCCTCTGTCCCTCGGCTGCATTTCCAGGACAGTGCGGAAAAGTGTCTCCGAGGTTTGTGTAAGGAAGCCAATCTCAGCATTGGGATGAAGGCCATACAAATAAGGGGACTCAGGAGGAAGGTTGTCATCGATGTACTGGAGCAGGAAAAAGTCAGAACTTTATCAGAATCAGTCAGAAAGTATTGTTTTCTTTTAAGATTAACTAACCCTAATTTACACTTAGATTCCTTTTCATTCTTTTGTATATAACAAAATGGAAATTTGCAACTCAATTGCTTCCTGTCTAGAAAGTACCATCACTTTTTTCTCCACTCTGGTGTTTCTTTTGAAGTACTGCTGACAAAGGACAAGAATGGAGCCATATAAATGGTGAGATATTTCTGGGGGAGATTCAAACACTCTGGATCAATTGACAGACTGTTAATGACCATAACAAGGGAAAGGAAATGTGACATTTTCCATCTGCTGGTCCATAATGAATATCAATATGCTTTTAAGTCAGTACAGATGAAAGTGAAAGCTCAACTGAAAAGGGGGGCTTTTGTGGGGCACTTAAATAAAAAAAAAGTTCTTCTAATCAAGTCCTGATGAAAGTCTTGATGGAAAATATACTGGCCTTTAATACAGAAACACTTTGTAGTCAGCTGTTTCGAGATAGCCTCAGTACTTTTTGGCTAACATTTACTCACCGAGTACACCTGTATGTTGTTGAAAGTGGAGGAGAACTGCTGACTCGCTGGCTTTTTCTTTGTGCTTGTTCCACCTGTCTCCTCTCTTAAATATACAGTAGGTTTGTTTTAGACGGTAGGAGATGGCCCAACAGACCTCCAACAACACAAAGGTCTTTAAAGCCTTTGTTCTTTGGACAAATTTAAACAGCTAAAAACTCAGTTACCACCACCTTGTCAGTTCCCTGTGACTCACAAGAGCAATGACAATTCGTGGTTCACATGCAGTAAATGTGAACTGCGTAAATGCTGAAGGGAAATGTCACGCTGGTTTGTGCCGTCAAAGACTGAAGATAAATTCTAAAGCAACCTGAACATACTTGGCCTTGCTTGTGTAGTCTGTAGGATTTTACCCCATCAATGCAGTTTAGTGTTAAATGACAAGTAACAGACAGGAAACATGGTGAGGTCAAGTGAGGGGAAGCAGTAACGTGATAATGCTTGGAGCTGTCACAGTCTGGTTTCATCATGTCCATGTCAACATTATTAACAGTGATCACACAGGGAATGGGCAAATGTGCAATATGTTGCAGGTTTATTCGAACAGTCTTAAATGTGTAACTAAGATAGCACTGCAGTGACCCAGTCAAAGAATTCCTGGGTTTAATCTGAGTCATATAAAGAATTTGACTGAAGAATATTAACATCATTACAGTTTTCCAAAGCTTACCATTTTCTCTGTGTGCGGATTAACACTATAACATCATCAAATTGTTAAACTTCTGATTTTTCAGAACAAGGTTGGATTGTTTGGATCCGTGGAGTTAAACCGAGCGTTTGGATTGTAACTCCAAAAATAAAATAAAAGAACAGAATGTACAATATCTGTTACTTATGTTGCTTGTTAAGTTGTGTTTGTGTTATTCCACAGCATGGCCTGGGATACTTTGTAAAATAATACGTTTACATTATAAACCTTAAGAGCAGCCCACAAAGGACGCTATTAGAAGTGACCGGAGGCTATAGAAGATCAACGATATTCAGCGAGTTCAAGCGACAACGATCAAAATAACTGCTTTTTCAATATTTCCTATAACACAAAGCCAAGTGCAAAATTAAAAAAGCAACAACACACAGACCTGTGGCCATGATCGCTCTTAGTTTTGTGGTTGTTATGATGGTGATTTTACATCAATTTTTAAACCTCAAATTGTTTCTGAAGTTGAAAAATATACAAAACTGTTTGGTCTGCATACAGTCTTGGATATCAGATCATTTTCATTTTATTATTGGATTTGCAGGACAGAGCTTTGGTTCCTGTTTTAATCATTGGAGAAACATCAGTAAACTCTGACTTATTGCATCAAAATCTGAGATTGTTATTCATGGTTTTATTTCATCTTGCCTTGATTGCTGTAACTCAATTTTAACTTGTCACAATAAAACCTCCCTGGATGTCTGTGCAGGTTCTCAGTCATCCAGGTCCTGGTCATCTAAAGAGCCACACCCTTTTTCACATGTCAGCTCATGTGATGAGGAACATGATCAATAGTGGGTCAACGACTCTCTTAACAGACAACTCCTGCTAGGGCTCAAATATCTGGGACTCTACACCAGCGGTCCCCACCCCCCGGGCCTCAGACCGGCACCGGTCCGTGAGTCGTTTGGTACCGGGCCGCGAGAGTTGAGGCTCAGGTGTGAAATGTATAGTTTTCAGGGTTTTTATCGGTTTTCAGCGTTATTTTGTTATTGTTTTTATCGTTAACTCGATTTTCCTGGGTCTTTTCACGTGTGTTATGAATAAATCTTCTTTTTCTCGGTACCGGTACTAGTTTTATTTTGTTGTATTTATCCGCGACACCTTAAAGGCCGGTCCGTGAAAATAATGTCGGGCATAAACCGGTCCATGGCGGAAAAAGGTTGGAGACCGCTGGTCTACACCATTAGCTGATGAAGCCTCTCGGATAAGAGGTGAAATTTATTCAGGAAACTTGACAAGTCCAGTTGCTTTTTATTTCCAAGCTCCTTAGATTACCTCCCATGTCACACCTCCACTGATGTCACTGCACTGGCTCCCCATCAAATTCAAAATTCAATTTAAAGTTGTGGTTTTCAACTGCACGGCCTCTGCATGGTGAATCACCAATGAACTCTGACAGCCATATGTCACCAGCACGACTCTACGGTCTTCTGATCAGAGGCTCGTTATCCGAACTAAAAAGCAAAGGTGACAGAACCTTTGCAGGTGTAGCTTCCACACTGTGGAACTCGCTGGCCTCCAGTCTATGATCTGTGAGTTCAGTGGGCCTGTTTGAAAATAGATTGAAGAATGATCTTTTTAAACTGGCATATTTAATGTAGCATTTTCCTTTATTTTAACTTTTTAAAATGTGTTTATTTCAGCTTCATTATCTATCTGATGTGCTGATTTAACCTTTTTGGTCTTATGTCTGCATTTTGTTGGTTTTATTTGATGTGAGGCAGCTTGTGATTTGTCTCATGAAAGATGTTATGTGTAATTATCTGTCATAGTTCAGCCTATGAACAACTGTTTTATGGCCCATTTACAGTTTATGGTTTGTGTTTCTATCCTTCTGTGAAATTAATCACCATTTAGATAATTCAAGACCTTGTACAACCCAAGAAATAACATAACTACCATGTGATTTATACATAATATTACTGTGTTACTGAAAAATGGAAGGTGATTACACGTATCACGCCCAAGAATGCTCGTGAGCAGGTTTATTCAGTGTAAGTGTATTCAGTTCAATTGAATGCATTCACAGAGCATCTCAAGATTACCTTAAGATGCTTTTTATTATAAACATACATATTGTAAACATACTACAATAATAGAGAAAAAAACAACAACAATTGGTTGACCCACTATGAGCAAGTAATTGTCGACAACGGGAAGGAAAAACTCCTTTTTAGGAAGAAACCTCTGGAAGAACCAGGTTCAGGGAGGGGCAGCCATCTGTTGTGAGTGGGTGTCCCTCCCTGAGCCTCTGTTTCTCTACTGTTTTGTTGCAGCTCGTGAATTGAGTGACAAAAAATAATATTTCTATTCTATTCTAGTATAAAAGTGCATTCTAATGAACAAACCTTAGTATTAGTGCTTCTGTCATCCCTTTGGTGTGCTATTGTCCCCACCACCAAAAATGTGACCTTCAGGACTTTACTCAGTCAGGACTTGAGAAATAAGTGCTGGGACCGGACCGATGGTCAAATTAAGTCTACCATCACCAAAGGCATGCTTGAAGGACATCCATTTACAGGAGCTGCAATTACCGACAAAAACCCTACAAAATGCTATTTTTATTTAGTCTAGCAGCACACAGCTGTAGCTGCTGTCACCAACTGTTTTCTTATTTTACTATTTTGTTGTTTTATGCTTTATACTGTAAGCTCAATGACCCATTTTTATTCTGACTTGCATACATTTTATGTTTGATGAATTTTCCTTCTTGGTTTGCTCACATTTAACTTTGCCAGTTAGACTTACTGGCAAACAGTTTCCACCCACAGAGCGGCTCCACCTCAGAGAAATATTTATGTAACTCAAACAACAATCTGTTATGTCCCAGGGACCCATATGGGAAGCATTTTATTGTTATTGATTTAGCATTGGATTGTACTACTCCACACTGTACATGGGGAATAATGATGGTGAAAACCTTTTAATTACAGTAATTCAGTTATGGCCACATTAATCCACCATTAATTTACTGGAGGCCACATCGACGCCCCTTGGGGACACATTGAAGAATACAATCTTAATGTTTTTCTTGCACTGTAAGTGGGAGATACTATGCTTTTACATGGCTGATTCCACTAGGAGTTTCTGCTTTTCATTTTCTGTCGTGTCCTTTTTGTGGCTACATTATCTTTATTTAACGTTTCATGGCCTAAATGAGTCCAGTCTTATCTGCCTCACCTGGTGGTAGCTGTTGTAGTCCATGTTTCCAGGCAAGGGGAAACCAGGTGCTAGGTACAGCTCCCCCTCCATCATCTCGGGCTTAACAAACTCCTCCAGGTACGTGCGACACAGACGCCGGTCCCAGTCGTCTGTGATGTGACCACCATACATGATCTCGCCGAATAGGTAGCGCAAATCATCGTACGGCACCTGGGGATTACAGAGCACGGGGATGTTGTTTTGCTGGAAAGTGGCCTTTGGTGTTTAGCTGAGGTCGCCCGTGTTCGGATTTCCAATTAAGATAACAAACAGCAGGCTTTGTAAAGAAACATGTGTACCTTTGGATTTGCCTCCAGATAGTTGTAGAGGACGTTGACAGAAATGGTGAGGTCTCCGGTGTTAAAGGGGTATGATCTGTTCCAACCTTGAGGACCAAATTTCCTCCTCTCTGCCACCACCGCATGGAAGTAGCAAAGGGCAAACAAAATACTCTTAAACTCATTCTCCCTTGCGCACATTTCCAGCGTATCCTGAAACGCAAAAGAACAAAAAGCGGCATCTCGAACTGTTCGCACTGGAGTTATATCTGCATGTTACAGGTAAAAAGTTGTGGCAGGTAGCTCTGTGATCTGCAATATTTTGTCAGATCCCAGCAGTGCTTCATGGTAAAAGACAGACAATGAGAAGACTAGATGGCAATAAAACCGATGAGATTCCCTTTTTTAATTGTCACAACTTGTCAAGCGCTTTCAGCCTTCAACTATCTCATGGGCTCATTATTCCAGACAGGCAAATAAAAAAGTGGACATAAATGGCACTGTAATCTCAGGGGGGAGTGATAGTTAAATAAGCTTGCCAATAACCCCTATGGAAATAGGAAGGCTAAATTCTCTTTATTCTAACATGTGTCACAGAGTGCTACGGCGAAGGCCTTTTCGCTTCTGCTACTGCAGTGCCCAGGGGAGCTGACTCTGACGATGCACGTGTAGATTGCACAAGCAGAGCGCAGGCTGACTACCACACTCACAAACACACACACACGCACACACCCTTTTGGAGATTTAGTTAGTATTCTGTATGGTGCTCCTCTGCTCAACACAGCTGAAAGAGATGCATAGCCCCTCTATTCATGACCTGTGGACTGGAGAAAATCGACATGCTGTGCGATCGCAGAGAGACAAGGACGCATAAACACATGTCGAAGCCCTCGCACATGCAAGGAAACACACACTTTGATATTTATGATTTGATTAACATCTGGGTATGCAAGAGTCTGAAAAAGCTGTGTGGTCTGATACTGTTAAAATGATTTCATCATTTGAATGATTAGCTTAGACAAACAGTAAATTCACAACAGCTTAGTTGTACCACCGTGCTGATATTACTGCTCTAGCAGAGGCTGTTTACAAGCTGCGATGCTGTATGCATCACATAGACCAAAAGAAAAGAAATGTCACTTCTCTGCCTTTTGCCGTGTAGATGGGCGATTACTGAGAGTTAGCCAAATATTGATTAACTTTCACTGAGTACACATGATTGGAATATTCTCCCATCCTCCCCTCGGTGGACCTCCCTGTAGCTCTGCATAAGGCAGGGCTCACAAGCATGATGCTCTTATCAGACAGATACACATCGGCAAACTAAGGATCATGGAAATGGACCGGGAGGAAACTGAGCACTCAGGTAATGGTGCAAAGGAAGATGCATTAGCAGCAAAGCACAGAGGTAATGGTAAAGCTTAGATAGAGACTAAGAACTGATAAGGTAAAGTAAAGCTAGGAGAGGCCACTGCAGCACCCTGATCCATTCTAACTATGGGGCTGGAGAATAGTCTGGGAAAGTGATATTGTCTGGATGTGTTCCAATAACTCACACAAACATCAGCAAATGGACTTTGCTGAGGTCTGTCGTCAAGTAATCCCTCTTTCTCACAGCAGAATGTAACCAAACTTTTAGCGTTAGCATGTGCAATGATCACATCTGTCCTCTTCAGGTCAGAAGCAATTCCAGGGTGAGTGAAAGGTGAAGCTGCCATCTGCTCGCTGCAAGACTTCTGCAAATTGGCAACTTGATGAGAAATCGGGAACTGACATGTTTTGTTTCAACTGCCACTCACAGCTAAAAGGAAAATGAGCATTCAGAGGTAGGTAGCATGTAAAATCCTAGAGAATCAAGAGAAGCCTCAAAAGAATAGAAGATCCTGTGGAACGGGCGCTTCAACTGCTACGAAAAATAGCTTTCCTTTCTTTAGTTGTAACCTCATGCTCCACTAGCGGGTGTAACTAAAAAGTTAATTAATAAAATGGTCACAGATCTCTCAGCTTTCTGTGCCAAGTTTCAATCAAATCACATTTTCTTTCTCTCTACTGGTTTACGACCAGCCAGAAATACTCACATTAAAAACACAGTATTACGACGCAGCCCTTTAAATCATTCCAGACACAGCACAAAGGAATCTTTCTTCATTCATTTCATTCTTATCATGTATGCTTATTTAGCTGAAGTAAAGTTAAACAGGTCTACATTTTGGGTGGCTGTAGCTCAGGAGGTAGAGCAGGTCATCTACTGATCGTAAGGTTAGCGGTTTGATCCCTGGCTCCTCCAGTCTGCATGCCAAGTATCTTTGGGCAAGATACTAACCCCAAGCTGCTCTCCGATGCATCCATCGGAGTATGAATGTTAGCTAGGAAGCACTAAAAGCTTAGAAGTAAGTGATTGGGTGAATGTGGTATGTTGTATAAAGTGCTATATAAGAATCAGTCCAATTTTAATTGGCACATCCACCTGCCCTAGACCAACATTAGTCTTATCTAGCCTTCCTTTAGCTACTACCTTTGCTTCTCTGCTGTAAGTGTGGATTTTTAGGGTAACTGTGCCTAAAACCACAGTCTGCTGCTTCTGAAACAAAAGTTCATAGAAAAAGAAGCTAAAGAAGGCTAAAATGTTTTTGTCTGTCTTAGGATTGTCATAAATGTGTTACAAATGTGTTATAAATGTCATAAATGTGTTACAAATGTGTTACAAATGTGTTATAAATGTCATAAATGTGTTACAATCCCTGCCGCTCAGTAGGTAGAGTGGTGGCCCCATGATCGGAAGGTCGGGGGTTCGATTCCCCTGAACAGCTACCCTGAGGTACCCCTGAGCAAGGTACCATCCCTACACACTGCTCCCCGGGCACCCATTGGCTGCCCACTGCTTCACTGAGTGAATGGGTTAAATGCAGAGAGGAATTTCCCCACGGGGATCAATAAAGTACACTTTCTTTCTTTTCTTTCTTTCAATGGGCAAATACTTTCACATAATTACACACAATGTAACCATATAAAAACTGTGCTAAGTTGCTTTCCAATGGTGAAGCGTAGGTAGGCAATAAAGGTGGAGCAGGTATTAAACCTGTAAGTATGTTACCTGGTTGAAGTTGTCGAGGGCCTTGTGCAGGTTTGCGTGCATGCCAGTAGGTGGTTCATTGGTGATCTTGATGGAGGTCTCCAGGATACCCTGGGGGATGATGTGGCCCTCGCGGGTCGATGAGGGCTCCGCACTAATAAACACTCTGAAATTTTCATGGCTTCCATCTCCGTACTGCTCCAGAAGTTTCTCAAGGGTGCCCAGCCAACGAGCCACGAGGTGGATGTTCTACAAGGGCAAAGCCTGCTGTTAATCTGACTCATTTTTATGCAAATTAATTTTGCTTTTTTAAGTGTAGAAAACGCAGTCTACGCAGAGGTGAAGACTACACAAGTCTGGGCTTTAATGGAGTGCACACAATACTTTAATACTCTGCTTGATGCTAATGCATCAACTATTGCCTATTTATGTATATTTGTTGTAATAACAACTAGCAAAAGGACCAATTAAAATGTTTCATATTCCTCTCGCTTCACCGTGACTTTGATGTGGCACCAAATTAAATGGTACATAGCACATGAAACCGATTTCTAGGTTGCTGACATTAAACGACCGTTCTCTGGCTTTACTTTACCATGACGTTTCTGCAATATCATCGCTCGGTGCGGTGCGGGCAGCAGGGCCGACTTGTACTATCACACAAGCATGGATGAGCTCAATTTTCCATCTCAACTGTCCTGACGCTTACAGGATATCCCGTGAATGATAAGGAGTCAGCCAAACCCCCCAGATCTCACCACGCAGCACTGCCCATTCCCTAAATCTAATTACAGCACTAATAACTCCAGTCATTAATTCATAAGCCTCTTTACTTTCTCATTTCCCTTTGCACTCCACATTTAATCTTCCTTACGATGGCTGAAGTTTCCAAACGATGGGACACAGAAGGGAGCGGAACGTCGATTTTAGGGGGAGTCATTGAAAAATACAGGAGAAGAAACTTTTACATTCTGAGAGCGAGAGTGTCCAGAAGGAGCTGGGAGCTGAGAAGGGGATAAGCTAGTTTACTTCTCAGTGCCTTAGAGAATAATGAATGGTATACAAATTAAAACTCTAAATTCAAGCACTTTTTCATCAAGCCAGAGTACAACCTTTCCTCTTGGCATGTAAATAGTTTGGCAATAAAGAGAGCCAACAGAAGAAGTGAGAGACTGCCTCAGAACTTGTCACTGTAATGAAACCATTCATCCTCTGGCTGCAAGGGGAAAGGAAGGGGGCGAAGAGACCGACAGACAAACAAACAAGACAGAGGGGCAGACGCGTTTTTATGGCTTTTTAATTAACTTTCAGGTGCGACATTTTTTGTTCCCTCAACGTCTTCTCGATAAGGGCCTCCCAGCCCTGGCGATGACTACGCTGATACTACATCAGAGAGTCACCTATTTACATAATAATATAAAAGTTGAATCCAAAACCCATTAGAAGACACCACTGGCAAGGTCTTTGATGCATTGCTATCAAACACAACCTGAGGGAAGGCACAATGGCACGTCCAACTGCACACGCTGGCTCACAGACGAGCAAATAGAAACACGAGCAGGTGCCCACACATAATCTTTCTATTTTACACGTAAAAAAAACAAAAAACCTGTTGGTCAACGAGCTGCAGCACTGCCGGGCTCCACACTGAGGAGGCGGCCCTGCGGTATCACAGCAGACTCTGAGTGACACTGGAACATCGTGAACAGGATGGAGGGACAAGCAGGACTGTCGACACACTGCAGGCACTGACAGCATGACACGCCCTTGAGACTAAATTTAAAAATAAAGGCATACATCCACCAATGCCGAAAGATACATATTTATTTAGTCTAGGGTTTGGAGGTCTTTAAAGGTTCATAAATGGTCTATTTTTATGCCACTGCTATTATCTGGGGACCTCTTTGTAGAGTAATTTGTAGAGGTCATGTGATATGTCCACAACTTGCAGAATGAGAATTCCACTGCAAATGTTTTTATTTTACCTGACACAAATGTTATTCTCCTGCAGGACAGTTAAAGCTGCATGTTAAACCTTATAATTCAATTCAATTCAATTCAATTTATATAGCGCCAAATCACAACAAAAGTCGCCTCAAGGCGCTTCATAGATACAGAGAAAAACCCAACAATCATATGACCCCCTATGAGCAGCACTTTGGCGACAGTGGGAAGGAAAAACTCCCTTTTAACAGGAAGAAACCTCCGGCAGAACCAGGCTCAGGGAGGGGCGGGGCCATCTGCTGTGATTGGTTGGGGTGAGAGAAGGATATATTATAAGAATTAGTCATTGGACAGGATCTGTATACCCATAACCACTGAAAAAAATGATCAATTTCTAGACATGGATTTCTATCTATGAAATCTTTGAAGGTGCAATATTCACCGGAAAAAACACTTCTGCAGCCAGCAGCTCCTTCCAGTTTGCCACTGTTTTTGTAAAGACTACAAAATGTCACTTTAGATGTGTCACCCTAACTTAAAAAAACATGCATGCATCATATTCTAAATGTAGCTTTAATTGTTTTTTATTTATTGCCATCTTTGTAAGACTTCATGACTGTAATATGAGAAATTTGTCATTGTGGGATTTATGAATCATTTCTTTCAGAAGTGAGGGGAGGACATCGTGATGAAATCTTTTCATCCAACTGTCTGCCCTCCAGAGACTTTTTTCTGTCACTAGCTCAACAAAGCTCAAAAACCAGCAAGTTCTGGCCACTCGATTTTGGCCTCCTGGCCAATGTGAGATATTTAACTCCAATCTGCAAACACATACTCCCACCAAATGCTTTGGACTGCTTTAAAGTTTCTGCTATTTTGTCTCTTGTGCCCATCTGAGAAGACGATGCTGCTCTCCAATATAATTACCCAGCAGCAAAAGGGAATCTGCCATTAACATGATCCTGGACTGATGGAGCCAGGCCTCACAGTGGCTTAATAAAGGTGGAGTGGTGAATAGGTAGGAGGAGAACTGAGACAAGAAGGTCAAAGAGGGGGAATGAAGAGATAGCAGGTTAGCAGGAAAAGTGGGAGGATTGATAGGATGGTAGATGTAGTGGAGAAAATGATAAGACCAAAGTATCAAAGTTACTTCACAGAATGAGAGAGTGGGCAGAGGAATAGAAAAGAGAAGATGGAGAAGATACGGATGGTTTAAGCAGGAGATAGATGGGAATATGTTACCTCCCCCTCCCCCTCCCCTCTTTTTTTCTTTCCCTCCCTGACCAGTACCATAGGGGTGGCACTTTGTAGGCAGACAAACAGACAGATAAAGCGAATAGGAGGTTTGTTGCCAGGGGGACAAGGCCTTTTTAAGCGTATCGATCGGGATTCTTATGCAAAGGTAATTAAACAACTGCTTGTCTGTGCTATCCTGGGTCTGGAGAGGAGAGTGATGCTGTCGCAACCTTCTCTCTTTTTTTTTAAATCCAACAAGCTGTGTGAATTAAAAGAAATGGGTGTCCCACAGTGCCTGGTCTGTGGTTCATATCTGTCGATACTTCACATTAGAATTCCACCAAGGTTTCCACTTAAAATGCAAAAGCCAGCCTTGCCCTCCAGATAAGAGGAGAACAGACACCGTGGCTGTAGATATTGTACTGTATAATGCCGTGGCCCTTTCAGTTAGGAAATTTCCTTCGAGAATTAAATTCGCTTTTCCACAGAGACGAACCTTGGAGGAAAGCAAACATCCCACTGAGTATGCAATGAAAAACAAAGTGATAATATGCCTCATTCAGAACACGTGCAGATAAAGGAAATGCCACATAAAATCACCCCTTGAATAGAAAATCCTTGACATAAATGAACCCTGTATTCAATTTCCAAAAAGTGTTTGTTTCGGTTTTCCGGGTGTCTACAGCATTGTATATACTACATTTGATAACAGACATATGTTTTTGTAATTTGGCACGTTTTATATGGGTTTACCACATGGGACAACTCAGTGAAAGACAAAATGTTCTAACAATTATAATGAATTGTCATTTTATACCTTTTGTGTTAGTGTTCAAACACCACAAACTATAATTGGATCTACTTGATATGATTGTTGCAATAATCTTCAGAAAAAATATTGGTTGGAGTGTGAACTCACTGAATTTGTGTTGATACTCATATAACAAATAACATCACAGTCCCTATTTCAAAAGTATATTTGCTGTACCTGTAATATGACCCAATGGCCGTTTTTAGCTGCCAAGTTGAGGGCTTGTTCAGCTATAACTTCCTGACCTTGACCCAGAGAGACATTATGGAGGTTTTTGTTGTCAAATGTGTAGCCCAGCTTCCTCCCTGAAAGAAAAAAAAGTAATTGTTTCAATAAAACTTTGGTTGCAGAAACAGTTGCAAAGACTAAAATGATAAATGCAGTCTATTGAACTGCACCGCTATTTGCTAGTCTATTAAACTCCATTTAGCATCCATCTGCATCTTTACTACCTCTCTGCACTACAGAGAGGTAGCTCTGAAATGTGCTTAGCCTAGATTAGCAAAATAATGGTACAGACCAAGCTCTGATTAACTGTTAAAGAAATAAGCCAAGAAAGTAATAAACAAACTGTGTTATTTATATGTTTAATATCTTATTAGTCTCCTCTTAAAAGTAATGCTAGATGTCTCTTTTAGTTCCAATCTATGCTAATTGAGGCTAAATGTTGCAAAACTAAAAGCGATCAGTCAGTTTGACAACCAAAATTTCATACAGAACCTCGCACAGAAAACAGAAACACAAAAAACAGAAACACAAAAAACACAAAAAACAGAAACACAAAAAACAGAAACACAGAAAACAGAAACACAAAAAACACCAAAAAACAGAAACACAAAAAACAGAAACACAAGAAACACAAAAAACAGAAACACAAAAAACAGAAACACAAAAAAAACACAGAAAACAGAAACACAAAAAACACAAAAAACAGAAACACCAAAAACACAAAAAACAGAAACACAGAAAACAGAAACACAAAAAACACCAAAAAACAGAAACACAAAAAACAGAAACACAAAAAACAGAAACACAGAAAACAGAAACACAAGAAACACCAAAAAACAGAAACACAGAAAAAAAGAAACACAAGAAACACAAAAAACAGAAACACAAAAAACACAAAAAACAGAAACACAAGAAACACAAAAAACAGAAACACAAAAAACAGAAACACAAAAAACACAAAAAACAGAAACACAGAAAACAGAAACACAAAAAACAGAAACACAAAAAACACAGAAAACAGAAACACAAAAAACAGAAACACAAAAAACAGAAACACAAAAAACAGAAAAAACTGAAAAAACAGAAACACTGAAAACAGAAACACAAAAAACAGAGAAAACAGAAACACAAAAAACAGAAACACTGAAAACAGAAACACTGAAAACAGAAACACAAAAAAGAGAAACACAAAAAAGAGAAACACAAAAAAGAGAAACACAAAAAAGAGAAACACTGAAAACAGAAACACAAAAAACAGAAACACAAAAAAGAGAAACAGTGAAAACAGAAACAGTGAAAACAGAAACAGTGAAAACAGAAACACTGAAAACAGAAACACTGAAAACAGAAACACTGAAAACAGAAACACAAAAAACAGAAACACAAAAAACAGAAACAGTGAAAAACAGAAACAGTGAAAAACAGAAACAGTGAAAAACAGAAACACAAAAAACAGAAACAGTGAAAAACAAACACAGAAAACAGAAACACAAAAAACAGAAACACAGAAAACAGAAACACAAAAAACAGAAACAGAAAAAACAGAAACACAAAAAACAGAAACACAAGAAACACAAAAAACAGAAACACAAAAAACACAGAAAACAGAAACACAAAAAACACAAAAAACAGAAACACAAAAAACACAAAAAACAGAAACACAGAAAACAGAAACACAAAAAACACCAAAAAACAGAAACACAAGAAACACAAAAAACACAGAAAACAGAAACACAAAAAACACAAAAAACAGAAACACAGAAAACAGAAACACAAAAAACACCAAAAAACAGAAACACAAAAAACACCAAAAAACAGAAACACAAAAAACACAAAAAACAGAAACACAAAAAACAGAAACACAAGAAACACCAAAAAACAGAAACACAGAAAACAGAAACACAAGAAACACAAAAAACAGAAACACAAAAAACAGAAACACAAAAAACACAAAAAACAGAAACACAGAAAACAGAAACACAAAAAAGAGAAACAGTGAAAACAGAAACAGTGAAAACAGAAACACAGAAAACAGAAAACAGAAACACAAAAAACAGAAACACAAAAAAGAGAAACACTGAAAACAGAAACACTGAAAACAGAAACACAAAAAACAGAAACACAAAAACAGAAACAGTGAAAAACAGAAACAGTGAAAAACAGAAACAGTGAAAAACAGAAACACAAAAAACAGAAACAGTGAAAAACAGAAACACAGAAAACAGAAACAGTGAAAAACAGAAACACAGAAAACAGAAACACAAAAAACAGAAACACAGAAAACAGAAACACAAAAAACAGAAACAGAAAAAACATAAACACAAAAACATAAACACAAAAACAGTGGGTGAAGTCCATTTTTAAATGTACAGTCTATGACTGAGCGTCACAAATGGTTCTTAGGTGGGAGTAATTTTACACTAATCGTCACAAATCACTAAGTGTGATAAATTGTATTATAATCAGCATTAAGAGTAGTGATCTAGTTGCTCACTTATTCAAATGTAATCTAACTGCATAGCTTAGAAAAATATGAACAAGCTACATAGTTATTGGATATGAATCTGTGTAATGAACTGAATAAAATGACTCAATTCCACAATATCTCCTCCTCTGGCTAAAGCACTATCCATGCCTTGGACACAGGCTAAACTAACTAATATGCACTTTAAATCATAATCATTAGATGAGTCAGCTTTAGTTCCCCACTTTAAGCCTTCTGGTTAAAATTTCACTCAAACACTGGAGTGATTTGTGCCCAGTTTGTTAGAAATCAAACTGAAATGTTTGTTTCGGAGCCATTAGTGCCCTTCAGACCAAACAAAACTCACATAATCTGTCTAATGAAAATCTCACCAAAGCCTAATATCTAAGAAACCCCACAGACACAATATAATGGGGAAAAAACATGTTCTGCTGCTTTTCATCAGCTCAGGAGCAGCTGGTTACCTTTAACTTTGATGTGATTGGCTATGGTCAGGATGAGGGTGTTGCTAATCGATAATCAGAGCCCTTAGAGGCAATTTCAGCAGGAGTGCTATTTGGTATGGTATTAGGAGAGGATGGAGGATTTTACAGGGGGTTTCAGAGCCTATAGTAGCTCCATGGTTGATTTAATCACCTGGCGATGCCTATAAAAATGAAGCATCTAAAAATAGTCACAAATAATGCAGCGTGTTGAGCATAAACCAACACTTCAACATTACGCTGTGTGATAAATTAATCCGAGGATAAAAGGACGACAAAGGAGAAACTGAAACCCAAGTAAGGCAAAACAAACACAAAAACAAAAACCCTAACAAATCATTCATTACTTGAATGCAAAAATGCCGATGCATATGCTTGGGTAGAAGAGAAATAATGAGGAAATCTGTTCCAGTTAACTGAAACAATTCCTGCAATCTGAATATTTCATACAGCTGATTTCAAATACCCAAAAACTGAATTAATGCCTAGGTCAGTACAAAAGCTTCAACTTTTGCCATATTTCTAGTAAAAAAAAAATCTTGCCACCACCCACCCATTATTCATAAAGGAATGTAAAGTAACTCTAAAACCAATGACATTTACTTTCTGTTGCCCTAATACACCAGTGGTGTCATCTCACATATTTCTGACCTTTAGTATAATCCTTTCAGTCTATCCAGAGCTGGTTGTGCATTGGCAGTGATGGCTGGTATTACAGCAGATACACATTACAAATGTGTTGTTCTGACTGATAATCCTATGCAACAGAACTAAAATTTGAAATCATGCATGCAGGTAGACAAGGCATTTCCTCTTAATAACTAACCCAAAACCCTACACAGCTAAAAGAAACGATATACTGGCAATGTGTTCGCTCTTATAAAAGTCCCGAACACACTTTTAAGCAGGATTTAAAAGCTTTTTTAAAGATAAAACATGCAGAAGCCTTACCATGTTTTTCCACATCCTTCAAAGGGTCAACTCCGGGAGAGAGGATGAAGAACATGGGCGTAGCTGGACCTGACTCTTCAAAGGAGACGGCAAAGTCCAGTGATCTGCCAATCACATACTTGCTTCCCAGTTTCTCCTCTACAAAGTCTCTGTAAGGGAGAGTGTGACTCAGTTCTCCTTAAGACTTTATTATCTTTGACAACAAGCTGAAGAACTTGAAGAACCGGAATTGTCTGTATTACAGCGCATTAGACAGACAGCTGCCTCAAAACTATAAACTCTAGTCACGACTCAGCTGTCAGTAGCTCTTTTCACCCTCTCCGGATTAAATGCTTTGGTCTTTCAAACATTATGCTTTTCTTGCTTCAGTTTCAACCAAATCACAGTCTTAAATAAATCAAGAATTCACTTTTTAACAAAATGTATTTTGTACACATGTTGTATTTTGTCCTATAACCTTAGTTCTGCCTCCACTTAAGGTTTCTCAAAATACAAACATACATGTGCAGAACCGATTGTGAAGAAATGAAAACACAGAAAGCAGCAAAATGTGAAGACTGTGTATTTGCTCTGCAGTGTGTCAATAAGTTGTCCAGCTGTTGCGCTTTGACCACAACTCCAAGAATTTCCTGGCAGATGTGGAGACCTTTGCAGTTCTAAACTCCACCATTTGCTCTACTTTTAGCTAGAGCTGGGCGATAGAACGATAACGATATGTATTGCAAAATAACTTTTTCTTGATAGAAAAGTTAAACTACTGCGATAGACCTCACCGCTCTTGTCCTCTTAAAAAAAAAGAAAAAAAAGAACAGCCAATCCAAATTAAGTAGCGCAGAGCCGAACCAATCACAGCCGCAGCGTCACGTCACGTGACTTGTTACGTACAGCACGAGTGCCAAGCCGCACATGTGTATTTGTTTGGGAAGCAGCCAGCTGCCGTGCCGCCCGGGTAAGGGAGGAAATGAGTGCGCTGACTAGAGAAAAATCAACCGAGAGCGTGACCGAAGGTTACCGAAGAGAAAACAGATGATGGTTCCAATGCCGGAGAGATTGTCGAACGGAAGAGCCATAGAAGTTCTGTAGTGTGAAGGTATTTCAGCTATTTCAAGTCAAACAGAGTAGCGCACACTGTAAATGTGCCGAAAGCAAGTCTGGAAATACAATAAATCGCTTTCTGACTGAAAGCGCTAATTCGTCATTCGGCTTTTGTCAGACTAAAGTAACTGTTAAAACTGTTTGAAAAGCTGAGCTATACAACAAGGAGAGATTGAGAATTTCCTTTTAGTTCTCAGTTTATTTGATATTGACAAAAGTTAGTCAATTTTGTCTGTTCTTCTGTAAAACAAACTAAGATTTATTTTTAGAATTAATATTTTGTTTCTAAGTGGAATTGACAATTTAGTCTGTTTCGTTTGTTCTATTTTGAAACTTAAACGCTTTAGCGGCTGCCTTTTGTGTAGTTTGCAATATTTGCCTTTATTTAGCTGAAAAAGTCTCATGTTCCTTAAGTACAGCTACCCTGTTGAAGTTATTATGGGAAATAAATATTTAAATCAAAACAAGCTGCTGATTATTTTACTTGTGAGCAACGGCACATTTAAATCTTACAAATATAGTTATTTGGCTTATATCGTGATTTATATCGTTATCGCCTGAAATGAAAAAAACATATCGTGATATGAAAAAATCTTATATCGCCCAGCTCTACTTTGAGCTCTCTTTTGGTCTCCACCTTGGAAAGCCAAAATGATGTCATCCATCTCATATTTTTTAAAACCAGACATTGTGAGTGCAGGGTAGAACTAACTATGAAACTGTGTGACACAGCATGCTGAATAATTAATGATCTGTCAATATCAAGACATTAGCCAATGATCACACCCTGCTTTATCTTAAATTCTGACACTAATAAAGAGCACAGTTTACAGGTTTTCCATCATTTTGTCTTTAGAATGACTTGAAACTACCAACCAAGTGCATAATCTGATAAGGAAAGAGTTTAATGGGGTCATACAGCAAGCAAAGTGGAATGCACTTACACATGCTGGCTTCAGTTTTCTGATCTAGAAGCTACATCCATATTTTGTAATCAGTCTGGGTGTTAACCATCTAAAGCTACAGCACATTCAAAACAAATTCATGAACTCTGAGATGTTAACTTGCAATGTGGTGTCTGGTTATTATACTGCCAGTCTTAACAAATTACCAAGAGTGATAAACTGCATTATAAAGTATTATGAGTAGTGATCTAGCTGTTCACTTATTCAAAATTAATGTAATCGCATTGCTTATAAAAAAATATGAACAAGCTACATAGTTATTGGCTACAGGTATGAATCTACATAATGAACTGAGCAAAATGACTCAGTGCCTCCTCTGGCTAAAGAACTATGGACACGGATTAAACCAAGCACAATCTTCATTAGTCTTCATAAGACTAATATGCACTTTAAATCACAATCATTAGATGAGTCAGCTTTAATTCCCCACTTTAAGCCTTCTGGTTTATATTTCACTCACATACTGGAGGGATTTGTGCCCAGTTTATTAGAAATCAAACTTGTGAAATGTTTGTTTCGGAGCCATCAGTCCCCTTCAGACCAAACAAAAAACCACATAATCTGTTTAATTAATATCTCCAAAGCAACCCCACAGACACAGGCATCTTAATAGACCTAAAATATTGCATCTCACACCTAATGTATGTTCATTCAGAGTGTACACAGTGGACACAGACGTTCTCTTTTAATACTTAGGTTTGATGATTGTCCCTGAAAATCTGTGTGACTCAGTCAACCTTCATCTCAGGATAGAAGCCAAAGGTTCTGTTGTTCAACTTTTTTACCTTTTCAGTAACCAGAACAGGTCAAGTAGGAGCTTTCACAGATCACAGAGCAAAGGGAAATGATACCACCTCTTACCTGACAGCGTACGTCATGCGGTCAGGCCTCAGGGCTCTCATAATGCACAGTCTCTGGAGTGAGCTTTTGCTCTTCCATTCCTGTGGGAATTTCTCTTTTTCCGGACACTCGGACTCTACAAACTTCTTCCAGCGTTTGGCTGAGCCTTCAATGTCTCTGTCCAGGTTTCTGAACTCATCCATGGAGCAAAGAGACTGGAGGTTTTGGAAAAGAAATAGGATTTGTGGAGGGAAACAGTGCATGTTGTTAAAAGAGCTGCTGCACTGTGATCAGTGATACACATTAAAGTTCTTGATCAGAGATATTTTTCACAATGCACAGTTTAAAAAAAAAGAGTCTGTTTGCAAAATATGGAGAGTCATAAAAAACAGAAAGCTTATCTTTCCTCATGTCCTTATAAATAATATTTATTCAAACAGAAATGCTGAGTAAACACAAAGCTTTCATAACGGGACAGGGGGTAGGGGAGCACTAAATATGCATCTCTTGCAGAACCAGTGAGGGCTTCATTGTGATGCCCCAGATGACAGACACCTCATCTCATCTGCAGAGAACAGCAGTGTCACGCAGTGCAGCCTCAAGCAGCTCTGCTGTCTCCCGCACTGTGCAAACTATGAGCAGGATGCTGAAATCTTCTCTCAGCAGCGACACAGAATACAAGGTGTCAAGGCAAAAACATCCCGTATCACTCTATGAAACCAACCCCTCGACACAAGCCATGAGGGGAAGTCATAGAGTAGAGTGAGAAGGAGCGGCTCGGCACACGTTACCTTCACTGTGACTCAGTTTAATTACTACAGGTGGTTGGCGACCGATCAGCCCCAGTGTAATGAGAAACACTGGGTCCCGAGGGATTCCAGCTCTGCTAATATCATCAACTGGGGCAAGCAATCAGAGGACGTTATCCTCCTTTAAATCTTTCCAACTGATTATGTTTCCAACTACGATAAGAAAAATCAAGTGACAGAATTTGATTAGCAGGGACTTAAACATCCACAGCAGGTTGAGAGCAGTTACAGAAAGGCCATCTCTTAATCCTCAGAGGGGTTTAAGGTTAAGTTAATATTGAAGGCGATATAGAGTGAAATATTCATGAGCACGAGGGGCTAAAAGACATGCTGCAGTTAGGGTTTACTTTGCTGTTAAACTCATCTGACAAGATAAGCAACCTCTGCTGTCCACAGCACTGCGTTGCACTGAGAGAGACTGAGTTTTTCTTCTAGCACCCTTCAGTGTTAGAATCTAGCGGGGTGACAGAGCACAGTGGGAGCCTGGAGACTGCATGCTGTCAGACTGGAGTTTTGGGTGATACAGAGATATACACTCCAATTATGTGCATTCACTTTAGTGCAGACTTGTTGGGAAAATCCACTGTACATACTGCGCACTGTGTGGAGCCGATAAAGGAACTGGAAGATATTAGCCTTGAATCTCGCAGATGACAAGGTGGAGGACAACAAAATTTAGAAAGAAATAGAAGTGAATTTGTTTTTATTATCTTTTAGAGATTTCAACATATAGGATGGGATTCTAAAAATAGAGCTGATCTACAAGTTATTACATCTTTATGAAGTTCAAGACGGAGCTCTAGCTTTCTGAAAGAACAGCTTATTTTGATGAATTCATCAAATTCACACTTCACAGTGCAGCTTTGTACCATTACAGCCAAGAAGGTCTAAGGAGCTTGGAAAGAAAAGCATCTGGGCTTCTTTAAGTTGCTTGAAGACGTTTCACCTCTCATCCGAGAAGCTTCTTCAGTTCTAAGGTCGAATGGTGGAGAGTCCCAGACTTTCTCCCCCAAAAGGGACATGGACCCGCCTAATGATCCTCTACCTAATCACGTGAGCCAAGGAGTGAAAAAAATATTTATTTTAAGAGAAATAAATAATATATTTATTTAAAAACCCTTTCATGTGATTTCCAGAGATCAAAAGACCTATTGTGACCTACTCCCGTTTTCACACTCATGTGTGGCTCATGTGATTAGGTAAAGGATCATTAGGGGGTCCATGTCCCTCTTGGGGGGAAACTCCTATAGGGCTTAAATCTGGGAGTCTCCACCATTTGACCTTAGAACTGAAGAAGCTTCTCGGATGAGAGGTGAAACGTCTTCAAGCAACTTAAAGAAGTCCAGACGCTTTTCTTTCCAAGCTCCTTAGACTACAATGACCTGGATGACGGAGACCCTTCACAGACCTACAGCCAAGAAGGTTTCTACTGTTGGAAGTTTGAATATTATCCAGAATTTCACAGGGAGCCAGTGAAGTTCCTGAAGAACAGGGGTGATGTGCTGGTAGGAGGGGGTTCTGCTGATAATGCGAGCAGCAGAGTTCTGAACCAGTTGAAGCTTATGGAGGGATTTTTGGGGGAGACCATGCAGAAGAGAATTGCAGTAGTCAATATGGAAGGTAACAAGACTGTGGACAAGAATGGACGTACACTGGGTGGAAAGAGAAGGAAGCAATCTGTTAATGTTGCGTAGATGGAAGTAGGCAGAACGGGTGAGATTATTGATGTGAGATTAATAGGAAAGGGAACTGTCTAGGATGACACCAAGGCTCTTAACCTGAGGAGAAGGGAAAACTGTGGAGTTATCAATGGTGAGTGAGAAATGGTTCGCCTTCAAAAAAGGTTGGATTTGGTGCCAATAAGGAGGATATCAGTTTTATCCTCATTGAGCTTTAGAAAACTAGAGGTAAACCAGGATTTTAACTCGGATAGACATTCTGAAAGGGAGGAAGGTGGGAGGGAGGAATCGGTTTTGCAAGAGAGATATAACTGGGTGTCATCAGCAAAACAGTGAAACTGAAGATCAACTTTGCAGAAAATGGTACCTAGAGGGAGGATGTATATTATGAAGAGGGCCTAAAACTGAGCCTTGAGGTACACCAGAGGTGACGGGGAATAGACGAGAGTGGAATGATCTTAGTTGAATAAACTGGGAACGGTCGAGGAGATATGATTGAAACCAGGCGAGGGGTGTGTCAGAGATGCCGAGAGAGGAAAGTCTGCTTAGAAGTACGGAGTGAGAAATGGTGTCGAAGGCTGAACTCAGATCTAAAAGGACGAGAATGGTGAGAAGTCCAGAGTCAGCTCCGAGATCGTTGGTGACTTTAAGTAAAGCAGTTTCTGTACTGTGACATGAGCAAAAACCAGACTGAAATCTCTCGTAGATATTATTATTAACCAGGTGTAAGTTGAGCTGCAACCACTTTTTCGAGTAGTAAAAATCATACTGGAAAATGAAAACATATTAGGGTGATTACAGACTATGAATGAAATTTTGTAATTTCAGTAACGTAGTGGAAAAAGCAAAGAAAACAAAATATAGATGGAAAAATATGGTCAGATGTTGTCACACCGGCATTTAAAGAGTCCAAGAAAGGACTGAGTATAGGCTGCACAACTAAGGGTGCAATCCATCAGCGCGTATTCCAGGAATCCTCCAGGCTTTTCAACAAGTAGAGACCGAAAGGTTCTGAAAATCAAAATTGCTTTTAAATATCTTTGGGCCACCAAAAGTTACAGGGCTCCCCTACAAACACAGAATGATTTCTAGTAAAAACACAAACTTGTTTTCATCAAGGATCTCCAATTTTACAAGAAGAGTTTCATATAATGCAAAGTGAGCACATTTCTTAGCCACAGACTGAAAAAAAAACAAAAAACAAAACCATGAAGATAGCTACGGAAAAAAGGTTAAAATCTGGGACTGGGCTTAATTATTTCTGAGAAACAGAACAAAAGTGTTTGTAAGTGAAAAAAAATGACCTTTGATGCCAGTCTGAATAAGAACACACTGATAAATCAAATATGTATCTATATATAACCATATTTTTCTCTCTGTGTGTCTCTATATGAATCATAATGTTATAATGGTATATACTGGTGGAAATAATTATTTGATCCCAGGCAGGTCTGTATATGTGCCTTAAGCCAGGGGACCTTGAGGACACTGCAAAATGTCAATACTTTAAAGCGTGTGTTACCAATAGTGTTCTTAGCGACTGTGGTCCCAACTGCCTTCAGATCATTAACAAGCTCCTCCCATGTTTGGGGCTGATCCACGACCTTTCTTGTGATCATCTACACTCCATGGAAGATTGATGGTTATTATATACTGTATTTCTTTCATTTTTGAATAATTGCACCAACGGCCTCTCACAAAGCTTCTTGCTGATGCTCTAGTACCCTATTCCAGCCTTGTGCAGATCTACAGTCTTGTCCTTGACATCCTTCGACAGCTCTTTGGTCTTGACCATGATGGTGGAGAGGTTGGAATGGAAGAAAATGATTCTGTGGACAGGTGTGCTTATCTGTGATTGATTGTAATCTGGGAACCACATGGGCGCACAGGCAATCTGTGGGAACCAGACTTCTGGATGGTCATAGAGTAGTCAGTTTCTAATTTTTGTGTAATGTGTTTTTTCCTGGATTTATGGTGGAGATCCTTCTGTCTTCATTTAAACAAAACTACCATAAAAATTAGAGATTGTTTATTTGCTTGTAAGTGAGCAAACATACAAATTCAGCATTAGATCAAATAATTATTTCCCCAACTATACATGTTACACACTAGTATTCAACATGTTTTTAATTTTAAAAAATGGTTGAAAATGAGGGACAGTTAACTCACAGAGGTGGAGGAAATCTTTGACACGGGAAGTTTATCCATTTTGTGTGTGTGTGTGTGTGTGTTGGGACAGTTACTTTAAGACACAACATCACATATCTCTGGTTTGCTCAGGGACTGTGAAAAAAAAGATCGAGCCCTTTCACACTGCCTCTTTTCATACCTTGATCCCCCCCCAGGAGTGGTTAGATAGGAACTCCACTGGTGATGCTACACCTGGTTGGACAGGGTACCTCAGGAGGAAGTCTAGCTCTACAGGGTTTATATCTTTATTCATCAGGAGTATCTGGGCACAAAACAAACAGGAATAACTTTACAATGATGCGTTTTCGGTACAAAGCACATCTCCTTTCTACTTGATTAAACCCAAACAGGGCCGCCGGTCTCCGGAGAAGCCTGTTCAGCAGCAAACGTGTGCTCAAAAACAAACCATGCAGAGGATGAAACCGGATGCACCTTCCTACCTGGAAAGCGAGCTGAGCGATGTATGTGAGCTTGTCACACTCAAATAGGCCTCTGGTGGTGTACTGGAAGACTGAGGAGGTGATGCTGTCAATTAGGTTGGACACCCGCTGCTTTAGACCTTCTGCAGGCTCAGCCTTCAGAACTGCTTTCTGGAAGACCACACTAAACGCCTGAGGACGCACAGGAGCAGGTACAAAAAGCACGAGAATAACAGTACTGTTAGATACAAACTCATAAGGTAATCCAATAAAGCAAATGATAACCCAGCAATTGGGTTGTGTTCATACTGATCTTTAAGTATAAATTAGATATCATCAGTATATGATGCAGTGTTCTAAGAATGAACTGATCAATACTACTTTGGCTCTAAAAGGAAAGCCGACAGCTGTAATTGATTACAACGTTTATGTATGTATAAATATTTTATCAATGTGGTAAGCTTGAATGAAAAACTTTAATGGACATACACAATTTTAAATTATTTTTAAATACAAAAATAAACAAAATAAAAATCTTTTGCGATGGACCTCATTAATAAGTAGGATGTTTTCAAAATCTGGTCATCTGTGCTACAGAGCTCCAATTTTTAAATTACAGCTCAAAGCTCTTTTTGCTATAAGGTAAAGACCCTAAAGTATTAGCTAGCAGACAACCAGATAAATACCAAAGAGGCAAAAGAAGAGACAAGGACAAAGCAAAGTGAGAGTAGACAGCTAATAACATGCAGAAATAGCACATAAACATATATAAACACTAGGGGTGCAACAATACTCGTATCAATATTGAACCGTTCGATACAGTGCTTTCGGTTCGGTACGCATATGTATGAACAATACAACATTTTTAATTTATTTTATCAACTTTCCTTCTGACGATGCTGTCTGTGTTGAGCGCTCAGTGGATCTGCGCTCGACAGTGCAGCCTAGGCGGAGTAGTCGAACACAGATTCACTGAGCGCAGGGCAAGCTAGCAGACAGAAGTTAAGCTCGTTGCAACATGGCAAATTGAACCTCCCCCACCCTCATTCAGATCTGGCGTTTGGATCTATCTTGGTCTTCATGTGACGTATGACCCTGAAGGTAAGCGCGTCATGGACTAAAGTAAAACAGTATGTTGGATGTGCCAGCAATGCTCAATTACATTGGTGGGAACTAGTGTGTTAGCAGGTTAGCTCGTTAACGTGTTGGCCGTCCAGCCCCACGCACGGGGCATCTGCGGTAGCTCGTTAACGGAGATTTGCCGTGTTGTGGCACAAAAGAAGCGCGTATTCTCGGAAAAGTGGTTGCAGGAGGTGAGCTGGCTTCAAACAAATGATGAACGCACAGAGATGTGGTGCAGAATGTGCCGTGAAAATTTAATAAATGACAAATTTAAAAGGCATGAACATTTTTTTTGTATCGAAAAAATATCGAACCGTGACACCAAAGTATCGAATCGAACCGAACCGTGAATTTTGTGTATCGTTGCACACCTAATAAACACATAAGGAGTGAAAGGTTCTCAGTGCATTATGATCACACAGCAACCTGAGCCTATAGCACTATTCATTGGTTCAGGGAGCTTTTCTAACTTTCTAATAATTGTTGCTGCACTGGATCTGACTTCTGATTCCAATATCACGTCATACTGTGATCCTTCAACATACTGAACCATGCAGAGTTTGAAGTACTGGAGAAACAGTTTGTTTGCACTTTTTGCAGCGACTGTAAAATGACTTATTACCACAGAAATACAATAATTGTCCTCTTTCACTGAAGGAAATGTGCTGTCATTTCTGTTCATTTAGCAGAGTCACACTTAGCTCTCAGTTTGTATACAGAACACGTATTATAATGTATTTCATTTCATTCACAAGGTCAAAGGTACATAAACACTGAATGTGTTTTCATTTTATTATGTTGGGAAATAAGACGGGCCGAGGCAACTACCTGCGGAGTCAGAAGAGATTGCAAACAATATCTCAGGCTGCCTTCTCTCAGCACTGCCTGGCTGACAATATGAAAGACATTATGCTCTACATAACCACATTAGGGAGCCACAAACACAATAAAAGCAGGGCAAAGAGCATAAAACACATTGAGCAAATGGAAGGAGGAGGGAAATAACAGAGAAGTGAGTGTAAAGAAGGGTCTCACTGGGGGCCCATGACAAGGGTCGGTAACATGGTGGGTCAATAGACAGGCTACCTTTAGAGAGAACTGATACATGGGGTGGATTTTATTGAGGTCGTTCATTGTGAAGTACAATAAGGAAGCCCGTGCTGCTGCTGGTCGGAAGTGCTCTCGAGCCTCATTGATTTTGGTCTCCGTCACCTTGGCTTCTTTTACCTGCAGTAAAGTAGTGCAAGCGGAATCACGCTCATATACATCAGCACAGACGTGGATATACTCAAGGTCCATCAATCAGTTAATGATGAACTTGTGCACAATCCAATAAAACATACTCCAGTGAAGAGCAGTCCTATTGCAATTTCACGCTTCAAAATGTCCTCACGTTCTGTGGATCATGACAATCATGCTTTTTTTTGTTGTAATAACCAGCAAACGCCTGTGCAATTATGTTAAGGATGAACATCTGCAAAGAAGCGCTCATCTCCTCACAGACAGAAGGCACACTCTAAGATTAAAAAAACACAGAGCTTTTAAGAAGTGCTCTAAACTTATTCATCTTTGGCAGACATCATACGCTGAGCTGATGTGATCTTGTAATCTGACCACAAGAAATAAAGAAACAAAGCAAGGGAAGCAGAGCTGAGAGCATGGCAACACTTTAGGTGACAGTTGCACCTGCAAACGGGTATTATGGAAGAAGTACAGTCTAAAAAGGATACTGCATTTAGGATAACATTAGAAACAAGCTGCACCGATGCAAACGTGTGCAGAGACAGGTTGGCAGATGCAATCAGGCAAAATGCTATGTGGACTATGATGTTCATAGATGAAATGGAACCTGGGGAGGTGGAGGTATGCTTCTGTTTGAATGAAAATCAAACAGAAGCAAGACAGACTACATGGGTCAAGTACAGAGAGTGCACGAGAGATGTGAAGAAGACACTACACAAGTTTCAGGTGTGATTTGCAACAGAAGGAAGGAGCAAGAGCGAAAGAGAAGTTTTACAAGATGGTAGTGAGAACTGCTATCATGCATGGAGACAGCGGCACTGACAGGAGGCCGACGTGGCACAGCTGAAGATATTAGGAGTTTTATTAGGAGCAAGCAGGATGAACAAGATTAGAAATGAGTACATGAGAGGAACAGTTTAGGTTGAACAGTTAGACAGTGAATGTTGAGATGAGCAGAGGAGGGATAGTGGACAAGGGATGTTGAAGATGGAGCTGCCAGGCAGTAGGAAAAGACTTCAGATGGCGTCAATGGTAAGTGCTCTAACGAGAGCTTGTAGTCAGTAGTAACGCTGTCACTTGAAGGCTGTGATGTGTGAGAAAAGATTAAAGTAAATAAAAGACAAAAACCTTTTCTTCGATCTCAGCAGCTGTGCGTTTGGTCGTCTCCAAGTTTTCCACCAGCTCCGTGTCACTGAGGAAATTTCCTGAAGCTGAAGACAAACGGGATAGCAGGTTGTCCTCCAGCGTCTTCAGAGTTATCTTAAAGTCGTTCTGTTGCTTCGTCAGGTCAAACTTTAAACAGGAGAAAAAGAACCTCAAAGACAGCACTAATCAATACAGGCTGCATCAGTTGTCCGGACACATGAAGGGGGTTTTCTGGGATGGATTAACCAGCTTCTGCTTGGTTGCCGACATCAAACTCTTCACCTAACCCTCGGTGTGATGAGGAAGTCGATTTGAATAAGATGGGAGGGCGCTTTGATGGGGGAATTACACACACATCTTTTCTGAATTAGCTTTTACGAGTGTCACGTAAAGGAATGTTATTTTTCTGTCACTATGTTATTATTCACATGCACGGTCATTATTTCATCATTACTTCATTAGTCTGCATCACTTATCATCAGGTTATCACCCATATTATCATGTATCATTTATCATTTAGTATATTTGCCAGAGCACGCAGAATAAAACACATTCTAGATGTGGGTCCACAGTAAGTCAGATGAGGACGCTGAACTTTCGGTGGCCTGGACCTATAATCTTACACAACTGCACACTCGTCTTACACAATTGTTATGTTCCCAAATACTGATGATGGGAAACATCTGGTTTTAAGTCTGGGAAAGAGTTGTTGTTCTGAAGAAGGTGACTCCCAGGAATTGTTCTGACGTCATAAAGGCTATAAAGCTTCCTGTATCGGGCCGAAAGGGGAAGACCGGCTTCCCACACTGTATAATACGTGTGTGTTTAATAAATCACTTTTTGGACACCCCCTAGGACTCTGTCTGCGCTTACTTTTCTTTCCAAATCAAAAAGAACCTTACACGAGATGCCGTGTTTACAATTACGTACCAATGCAGGCATCATGCAGTGCAATAATGGGGTTTATTACCTCCCCAAATGCATTAGAGCAGTCCGTCTTCTAACAAAGCTTTCAATCTAGCAGCTTTTTCTTTTCTTTTTTGGTTTTGGCTTAAAAAAAATTACCTGAGAGAAACTTTCACTTTTTTTCAAAGCCTGGTGTTTGACAGGAGAACAAAGTAGACAGAGCTTCATCCTGCCCTGTCCTTCATTATATTCTGTTGCAGCTCCTTGTTTCCTCCCGTTAATGACTTTGCTTTATTGAAGTTTCCCTTAATAGAAGCCTCTGCGACCTTTGAATTGTTGTAATTACGGGAGGGTGGGCTGTTGTGAGATTTGCCTACTTGGAGCGTTGTCGGGGACGGGTAATAGCACTGGGGTTTTTTGAGTGGCGTGATCCCTGACAGGCGGCTGGTAATACGTTTCTGGCAGTGCTGTTTCTGCCCACGTGTAATCACAGAAGATGCTGATGGGGTGGGGGTGGAGCTGTTCCTCCTCCCTCTGGCAAAACTCACACATGACAAAAGACGCACTTGGCTTCGATCGCGCCAGGGGAGCAGATAGTTTAAGAGATCACGATGCTTAATTGTTCTCTTTATGACAGTATTTCCTACTGCTGTGATGAGAGGTATTTCACACCATTGTTAGAACTAATTGAGCCTCTGTTTTGTTGAATCCCAGATGCTTTAAATTGTATGTTATTACCAACTCTGTAGCAGAAAAGTTGCACACAGAGAATGAATCGTGGCATTTTAAGGGAAAACCTGACATGTGTGGGGGTGGAAAAGAAAAGAAAAAAGCCTGGTTTGAGTGGTAGACATTTAACTGGAGATATTTGCCTGAGTGACTCAACTGTGACCTTCTACTTGCCTGCACTCTCTGCTCTTGCGGGGAAAAGCTATCCAAGCTAAAACATTCCCAACTGGATCCAGTAATGAGTCAGTTTTTAACGATTAGCTTTCCTCTGGCACATTGTACTTGTAATTACCCTTGCTTTGGAAAAACAAACAATTAACCAGTCAGCAGAACACTCTAATTGGGATTAAAATGAGATATTACATCTATCATTTTTTTTAGGCAAATGATTAGCGAGAGCCAGCGAGCAGCCCTGTTAAGGTAATTTAGGAAGTGGAGCATTTTAGCTCTCATTAATACCGAAAGGCCTGCGCTGCAGCGAAGACGCAAGCATGCACACATGTGCACACAAACACACTTGCATGTGCTTAGGGAGGACCAGACGATGTAGTTATTGTGGTAAAAGGTTGTAGACTCATCCCCCTGTGCACTCTCCAAAAAGGCAACTTGACATTTTAAGCTCCTTAGCTCCATCTTTGGCTTTGCTTAAATGAGAGCGCTTTCACCCAGCAGTCATCTTACGGCTCAGTAGCAACGCTAACCTCATTAAAGGTATAATGGCACAGAGTCGTTCGAAGAATATAAACAGGTACAGCCAATTTGCACTCCCTCATCAATCTGATGATTGTTATCACTCCGGGTTGTTTACTGACAACAAAGAGCCATTCGGCACTTCATTCTGTCGGCCACGTTTTGATAGGAGGGCGTTCGGGAGTGAACACAGCCAGCGACAGCTCACCCCCACCCTCACCCCAACCACCACCCACCTTCAACTTTCAGCGTTAATTAAAATGATAAGTGAGCTCTAGATCTTGTTTTTTTTTTGTCATCCTCCAATCTCAGTGAAATGCTAATTAAACAAGCTTCATTAAATCAAACTTTATTTCTTCTCGATTGGATTTTGCTGAGGGGGCACAAGGCTTAAAATAACTCTGGCGTTTTGGCTTTTTTAACTTCTCTTTTCCCATTTTCATTTATTAAAAATGCTGATTTGACTTTGGATGAAAGCCCACAGATTGGACTAAAGAGCTGCCCACGGAGACCCAACACAAACAAAGGCACCTCAAGAAACCATCAAAATGCAAATAGGATTGTGTTCGAGTAAATCTGCCTCACCCATTAACAGAGCTCCAACAGTATCTCCCGTTCTGATCTCTCTGAGTCACTGCCGTCAGCTACACTTGTACTCAAGAAGGGATTTCTTATTTCCCCTTCAGTCCTCAACTAACAAGAGCTGCATTTAAGGAACAGTGAAAGTGTGTCAATGTGTCGTCTAATTACTGTGGTACAGTAACGCTATCGGCCAATCAGTTTCAAGCAGCTGATATGCACTGCAGCTTTGATCAAGTGAATTTTGGGTTAAATATAAACATCAGCCCATACTATGGATATTGGAGCTAAGAGCTGCTCATTACTTCTCAAAAGTTGTCTACTGAGCTCCCAGCAACTTGCAGTAAATTGCTCACAGTACTGAGTACTGAGCCGGACAGCTGCAGCTGCTGATCAACAGAGTGAAACAGCAGCTTTCTAATCCTCGCTGCCTGAAATAGAATAGCTCTACAGAACAAAGGCAGCCATTTACATTAAAAAGGGAAATACACCTTACAGCGTCGTCTATCTGCATCTCCCTTGATTTTGGAGATGTGTGAACATAAATGAGGCTACCAAAGTAAAACGCTTAAAAAAGCTTAAAGCTCCTTACGGGAAGCATCAAGACAGGATTACATAATTCTCAAAGTTTGATGATAAACGGCAGCGCGTCAAAGGAACAGTACCCAGGGTGACTGCAACACAATGGTAAATTAGCACATGTCAGTGCTTCAAAAGCGAATAGGATTTTTTTGATTTAGGATTAACTGTTTTGCTGGGCAGGGCTTCAAGTGCTTTTTCTGATATTGTCTATCATCAAATGATTTAAGATGGTAACTTGAGCTCATGAAAGCATTTATTTTTGTTTGACCTTGCATCAAAGCAATGTTTCCAGCAATGAAAAGACTGTTTTACTCAAACAAAAGGTGAAAATCAAAGAAAGAAAAGGAAAGCGTGAGGTCACATATAATCATTACTGTTCTGTAATGTCTTTAGGATCAATGTTTGCATAAAAGGTGACAGTCTGCACCGTTTCATTAGGAGCAGAGAACAGTGTGATAGGCTCAATGTGATGCTCACTATACGATAAAATATCTGCCACTGTCGGAGTCAAAGCAGACTTTACATCTGACCATTACAGCCATATCTCTTTGATGTGTCAGCAATTTACATGATTTTTCCTAAATACAGCAAACAGATTGAATAACTGCATGTATTACAAAGGGTTGGCTTGAAGTGTGGGTCAGCTCCCTTTCCTGGTTACATGGAACATGACCAGTGTTGGGGAGTAACGGAATACATGTACCGCCGTTACGTATTTAAAATACAAAATATGAGTAACTGTATTCCGTTACAGTTACCGTTTAAAAAGGTGGTATTTAGAATACAGTTACTTTGTTGAAATAAATGGATTACACGGCGGTACTTCCCTGTTTCATATTGTGGCGGGTCAGGACTGTTTTGTTTGACAGCTACGTTCTGTTGTTCCAGGCGGCAGCGTTGCGGTTGCCATGGTTACAGGGTGACGCTCTCGCACTGCGTGTTTCCTGGGTGAGAGAGGCCTTTTTGTTGTTGTTGTGTTAAGCTAATAGGCAGAATGCTACAGGTATAGCTCTAAAGAATGTAGCATCATAGGCAGTGTAGTCCGTGCTGCAGGGAGAATGGACTGCCATACACGTTATGTGTCTGTGAGCGAGGGAGGGAGAAAAAGGAAAAGTACGAGCTGTCATCGAGCAAAAACGGGAGCTGGAAGCATGTAAATATAATAATAACCACTGCAGCCAAGAAGAGAGCCTGACGAGCCCAGTTGTAAGTAAGCTATTAAGACTCGACTGTACACCGTGTTCGTGTTTTCCTCCAAAAACAATAAGTTCTGTTGGAGCAGCCTTTCAACGCCTCTCTCTGTCTCTCGCTAGCAAAGTTGACCCAGACAACAAAGTAAAGCTAGTTTTCAGCTACGAGCCGACACAGAACCCACCGTATTAGCCAGAGGTCCCTTTACTACGGTTCGGAGTCGCGGACCTTCAGTAACAGTAATAAATCACAGCAATAGTACATTCACGTAGTTGTAAACAGCATGATAATATATTAAGTAATCCAAAGTATTCAGAATACGTTACTCTCATTGAGTAACGTAACGGAATACGTTACAGAATACATTTTGGGGCATGTATTCTGTAATCTGTAATGGAATACATTTTAAAAGTAACCTTCCCAACACTGAACATGACTTTGCAGTTTTGGTGCAATCATAGTTCAACTCAACTGATCTTTTGCACAATAAAAAGGATATTTTTTATTCGTGGAAAAGATCTCTGTTAAAGTAATTGTCGAATCAAGTTCAGTAATAGTTAATTCAAAACAAACCCACATCTGCAACCTGCTTTGCAACCCACCTTCACTCCCCCCTCTCATTCTGACCTAATGGTAAATGGACCGATTCTTGTATAGTGCTTTACTACTCTACCTGAACACTCAAAGCACTTTACACAACTTGCCTCATTCACACAAGCACTTTTTTATATGCTTTTTTTATCTGCCCAAGAATATCCTGCTCTTGGCAGACTGGAGTAGCCGGGAATCAAACCACCAACCTAGCTGACCTCCTCCTACTAACTCCTGAGCTACAGCCACCCCGTTTAATCATTGTCATATTTGCTGTTATGGTTTCTCCTTTCTCCACACCTTCAGGTTTTTGGGTGCACACATGGAAAGGGAGCAGAACACAACAGTACTGCTAAATATAAAATACTGCAGATGCCCAGTCACAAAACAAAATCAGCACTTAATCCATGTATTTCATTGTGTCCAATCAGAAACACACCAGAGACCAGGTATTTAACTGATTACTGGTTTCTATTTGAGGAAACTCAGTAGGCAACTATTTGCTAACATGTTGCAGAAATGCAATCAGTCCAAACGACACACACTGCTGCTTTGATGTGCGACCCTCGTATCAGAGAAGGATAATGGTAGCTGCATGATCGCGGTGAAGATTAAAAAATGAGTGAATGTGCAGCGTGCTTACGATACAGCCTGCACAGACAGAGAGAACCCCTCTGTCACAAGAAGGTACTGACAGAGCATGAGAAACAGTGCGATGATACAACTCTGATTGATTTCTGCATTTAAAATGAACCGTTTCAATGTTATTTGTGCTCTCGGAGCAATATGCAAATGTCCTGTAATTGGGAATTAGCTCTGGGCAAATGTTTGTGTGTCACATTAATTTCAACAACTCCCCTAAGAAAACACTATTGGAACACTGCTAGGAAACTGTGAACATCACCACACTTGAGGATGGACGTTAATACACTTTGAATTTAAAACCACCATTTGGTGTACATTTAAAAATGTTTCATTTAGACCAGCGGTCTCCAACCTTTTTTTGCGCCACAGACCGGTTTATGCCTGACAATATTTTCACGGACCGGCCTTTAAGGTGTCGCGGATAAATACAACAAAATAAAACTAGTACCGGTACCAAAAAAAAGAAAATTTATTCATAACACACGTGAAAAGACCCAGGAAAACCGAGTTAATGATAAAAACGATAACAAAATAACGCTGAAAACCGATAAAAACCCTGAAAACCATTTTCAACATTTCACACCTGAGCCTCAACTCTCGCGGCCCGGTACCAAACGACTCACGGACCGGTACCGGTCCGAGGCCCGGGGGTTGGGGACCGCTGATTTGGAGGCGACTGTGGCTCAGGGGGTTGGGAAGCATATCTGTAACCGGAAGGTCGCCGGTTCGATCCCCGGGCTCTCTGTCCTGGTCGTTGTGTCCTTGGGCAAGACACTTCACCTGCTGCCTGCTGGTGTTGGCCAGAGGGGCCGATGGCGCGATATGGCAGCCTCGCTTCTGTCAGCCTGCCCCAGGGCAGCTGTGGCTACAACCGTAGCTGCCTCCACCAGTGTGTGAATGTGAGAGTGAATGAATAGTGGCATTGTAAAGCGCTTTGGGTGCCTTGAAAAGCGCTATATAAATCCAATCCATTATTATTATTATTATTTAGACGACATCACGCTCACACACGCCACGTGAAAACGCAGGTGCCGATGTGCACGTTCACAGCCGTGCAGGTCCCCAGTCTCCATAAGTGCGCCATCCTAAGCCTCATAATTATCCCACAACCACCAGCCATTAATCAAAGATGCTAGCTGACTGTTTTGGAATCAAAGAGCCCGGACCTTGTGATGTTTAAAGACAGACGATCTTTTCTTGCTGACGAGAACCATTAAGGATGGATAATGACGAGCAAGAGTGTTATGTGCAGCGCTAGGAGGCCCCTGACTCCTCTGACTGTGACTTTTAATTACACCTGCTCAGAAAAGATGTTAAGAGAGAAACTCAAAGAGTCCACCGTGGAATGCTTGTTTGTTCTCTGATAACATCCGAGCAGTGTGACAGATGCTCCTTTCATGTCTGCTCAGGTTCACTTTTACATTCCTGTAACATATTGGATGAAAACGAATCTGTCAAAACTCCCCTTTGTTGTCAAATAGTCGTATCAGGCAGGGTTGCTCCTTGCCTACACTGACTTTCTCACCTTCAGCTGTTCCAGATCAGGTCTCTCCATGCTGACCACGGCAGTCAGCAGCTGGTCCTCCAGGCCGTCTCTGGTCACTGTGAAATTTATTAAGGTGCACTGGGCCTGCAGCTCTGGCTGATAATGAGGGCTGGCGAGCTTGGTGTGTAAAATGAGACGGAAACTGGGATTGTACTCGCACTCCTTGTCTCCAATCTTTATGTACCTGTTTGTAAATCAGGAACAGAAACGTTTGATCAGTGAGGGTTTCTCAGTTCAAACAGCACATATAATAGTGGACAATGTCATTAATGGCAAAGATCTAAACATCTGTCTTTTCTGTCTTTTATACGTTTAATACAAACAAATATCTTCAAACTGGGACACTTGTTTTTAATGAGAACCTGTCAAAATGTCATACAACTTTTCTGCAACCATGATCGTTTTTGACAATGCCAAACCAACTGATTTTTCTTCATGACAGATATAGTTAAAAAAAAATACTCTCAAATGTATTACAGTCATTTCCTGAAAATGCTGCACATTTAAACTGCAGAAAGGGACACATATGACGCTCTAGTAAGCCTGAGTTGTCAGTACTATATGTCCTGTAACCCTCTATGTGTATTTAACAGTGACTGAACCAGACAATATTTATAGGTGTGGCTATGCTGAGACCATTACTTACGTCAGGGTGTCACCAGAACAGGCTTTTATTTTGTTATTTTGTCATGTGGTTCACTCACTCTTTTCACTGGTTTATTTAGGCACAAAGATGAACACCACACACACTCTATCATAAGCTTTTTTTATATAACTAACTAAAATCATGAAAAGCTGTTTAAATCCTAAAGTTCCTTCAATACACTGTAAAACACTTCTTGTTTCTAGGTAAGTTGCCTTTCCTACTTCCTAATGGTAAATGGACTTGCACTTATGTAGCACCTTTCTGTTAATTTTGAGCATTCAAAGCATTTTCTACTAAAGCTCTCCTTCACCCAATCACCTACACATCCACAGAGGGATTTATCTCAACATAATCAATTTTATCCAACATTCACTTTTACACTCACACACCGATGGATGTATTGGGAGCAACTCAAGGCTCAGTTACTTGCCCAAGGATACTTCAACACATGGACTGGAGGATCTGGGAATATAAATATATATATATATATATATATATATATATTAGGGGTGCAACGATACTCGTATCGATATTGAACCGTTCGATACAGTGCTTTCGGTTCGGTACCATATGTATCGAACAATACAAAATTTGTAATTTATTTTATCAACTTTCCTTCTGACGGTGCTGTCTGTGTTGAGCGCTCAGTGGATCTGCGCTCGACAGTGCAGCCTAGGCGGAGTAGTCGAACACAGATTCACTGAGCGCAGGGCAAGCTAGCTAGACAGAAGTTAAGCTTGTTGCAACATGGCAAATTGAACCTCCCCCACCCTCATTCAGATCTGGCGTCTGGAACTATTTTGGTCTTCATGTGAAGTATGACCCTGAAGGTAAGCGCGTCATGGACTAAAGTAAAACAGTATGTTGGATGTGCCACGCAATGCTCAATTACATTGGTGGGAACTAGTGTGTTAGCGCAGTTAGCTCGTTAATGTGTTGGCCGTTCAGCCCCACGCACGGGGCGATCCGCGGTAGCTCGTTAACGGAGATTTGCCGTGTTGTGGCGTTAACAAGACAAAAACAACAAGCACGCATGCTACAAACTTTACCCGAGTAATTTAGACAGCCGTTAGCACATGATTCTCCTTATGGGGACCTGATATGTTTAATATGCTGCTGAGAGTATACCCCAGAAGAAGTGTATAGTATAGCTTTTATTTTGGAAAGAGACATTTCTCTGTAATAAACTCTCTTTTCCAAAGATGAGTGACTCCTCAATCAGATATATATATTTTTTGTATTACTTTGTTGTTTCAGCAACATTAAATTTAAAAACTGTACTTTTGAGTTAAAATATATATTTATAATTTTAAATTAAAAAGGCATGAACATTTTTTTGTATCGAAAAAATATCGAACCGTGACACCAAAGTATCGAACCGAACCGTGAATTTTGTGTATCGTTGCACCCCTACTATCTATCTATCTATCTATCTATCTATATATATATATATATATATATATATATATATATATATATATATATATATATATTAATGAGACAACAGGTGCACAACTGGAGCAATGATGAGAGAACACCCAAAACAGGCCACTTCTTTCCTCCTTGTCCTTTCTGTTTTTTCACTAAATGGCTCGGGTCACTGTCACTACTGATAGCATGGAGCAATGTCTGGAACCTGTAGAGGTTGCACAGGTAGTCCAACCAAATATGTGTCATTGCCAGAAGGTTTGCTGTGTCTCCCAGCACAGTCTCAGTAGCATGGAGGAGATTCCAGCAGACAGGTAGTTACTCTATGAGACATTAGCAGGATTGGAGGCAGGGAGTTCTTGGAAGATGAAGGAATGACTTTGCCCCCACACTTGCCAGACCTAAATCCAATAGAACATCTGTGACATATTATATTTTGGTCCATCCAACACTGTCAGATTACACCTCAGACTCTCCAGGGGGGTCAGTGTAACCCTGGTCCAGATCTGTGTGGCGATTTCCCAGGAAAGCACACGTTGTCTCATTAGAAGCATGCCCTGATGTTGTCGGGCATGCACACAAGCATGTGGGGCTCTTCTGCTGAGTACCACTTTAAGTAGCTGCAGTGAAATTTTGACCTGCTGCATAATTTTTACATGATTTCAGGAGGTCCTTCAATTCAGCTCTCTGTAAGTTGATAGTTTTCATTTCCATCAATTCCATCAAACAACATCCTTTCATTGCCAACACATTACCAAGTTAATAAATGCCACTGTCCATCTTCATTAAAAAGAAATGTTATATAGTGTAATCACTGATAGAGCTCATGTATTGAATGTAATGAAGTTAAATGTATTTAAAATGTTTTTGTGTGGAAACCACAGACGTAGCAAAATGGTTCATTTGGAAAGTTCTGCTAGGCTTTAACTAACACTAGTTTCTCAAAGATTTACATTTATAGTGTCTATTTTTAATTTGTCGAGTGGTGTCAATCATTTAAAAAGGCAGTGAAAAGAAAGTGCTTGTTGCGGTGTTACATATGAGTAGAAAGTTTTCTGAATTAGATCATTGTCTGAAGCAGTGCCTTACAGTGCTACAAGTATTAAGACACCTTTCAGCATGAGCCTTACCTTCCCTTCTTGATGGTTTCTCTGCCAAGCAGAGGTCCAAGAACAGGATCTAGCATTTCTTCCAAGTTCTCTATCAGAACCACGTCACCTGCTGCCAGTGCTCTCTCTATGGCATCTAGGTACCTTTAAGGTACAAATAACAATGAATCTATCAAAATTCTGGTTATTAAATGCCCAAAAAACCTCAGTACTGCAGTTTTCTATGAGGCTCTTACCCTCGCTGTCCGATGCGGATGACTTGCAGGTCTTCACCATGTTTATTTTTGATCCACTTGATGCCCTGCAGCTGGGGGTCCACCATAAGGGGCCAGCGTTGGCAAGAAGTCAGAATGGTAGCATTCTCCGTGGACATCCTGTCAGCAGGTAGCCCCTCATTCTGCCACGTAGCAATGTCAGCGTCGTCAGTCAGCAGCGTCAAAGGGTCCAGGTCATGCGTCACTGGGATAGGAACCTTACACGTGATTTGCATTTTAATTAGTTTTTCCCAATGAACTCTTTCAATTCTTCTTCATGATGACTGACAGGTCACAAGTCACAGCAATGGTGCGTTGTTAAAAAGGAGCAGATAAACTTTTCCCTTTAGTATTTAAATCTATGTTCATCAAAAGTCGACTGGCAACCGCTGTTAGAATAAAAAACATTGTGGTTTCCATGTAGAGCAGGATTACATTTGTTAGGGACTATTTACATCTGCAAATGAATGCCCAAATTGGTAATCCTTTCTCTGGATCATTATTGTATGTGATTTGCATTAAACTTTGGTTAATAGCGCAAAGTGGATACTGGACTACCTCACAGAACGTCCACAGTATGTGAGGACACAGGGCTGTGTCTCTGATACGTTGGTCTGCAGTACGGTGTCCCCCCAGGGAACTGTGCTGGCACCGTTCCTCTTCACCCTCTACACTGCAGACTTCTCCATCAACTCCCCACGCTGCCACCTACAGACGTTATCTGACGACCTCATCACAGGTGAGGACGACTCAGAGTACAGACAGTGGACTCTGGACTTTGTAGACTGGTGTCAGCAGAACCACCTGCTGATCAACGCCGGGAAAACGAAGGAGTTGGTGGTGGACTTCCGGAGACGCAGACCCACCACACTGACACCGGTGAACATCCAGGGAGTGGACATTGAGATAGTGGACTCTTATAGGTACCTGGGTGTTCACCTGAATAATAAACTGGAGCCACAGCACTGATGCTCTTTACAGGAAGGGTCAGAGCAGACTCTACCTGCTGAGGCGGCTGAGGTCATTTGGAGTCCAGGGAGCGCTTTTAAAGACCTTCTATGACTCTGTGGTGGCATCTGTCATTTTTTACAGTGTTGTATGTTGGAGCAGCAGTTTATCTGCAGCTGAGAGGAAGAGGTTGGACAAACTCATCAGGAAGGCCAGCTCTGTTCTGGGATGCACCCTGGACCCAGTGCAGGTGGTGGGAGACAGAAGGACTCTGGCCAAAATAACATCTCTGATGGACAGAGTCTCCCACCCCATGTATGTAAATGTTGCTGAACTGCAGAGCTGCTTCAGTGACAGACTGCTGCATCCTCGATGCATGAAGGAGCGTTTCCGCAGGTCCTTCCTCCCTGCAGCTGTCAGACTGTACAATCTGAACTGCTCCCAACAAACACAGATGTTTACATCTGCGCTGTAACTGCAATAAGTTAATTAACCGATTCGCACTACAACCTGCTTTGCCTCTTATCTGTAGCTATTTTTATTTAATTTAATAACTGTACAGTACTCTCTGTTTATAGTAACCACTGTCCTTAATGTAAATATGTAAGAAACACCGTGTATGTTTCTGTTCTGTGTCCTGTGTACTGTTTGTTTGTATATGTGTTTTTCTGGCTGCTGTTACAACCAAATTCCCCCTTGTGGGACAATAAAACAAAAAAATTAATGTTTAATAATATTAATAGAAGAGCTAAACCATCAGTGAACAGTGAACATAACAGACATGTCTCAGTCAGAGAAGCTGACGGTGGTAGTGATAAAAAGCAATGCAACTTGTTATCTGTGCTACCACTGTTTTGTATTTGTGCCTCAGGACTTCTCTGAACATTCGGCCGTGGTATTTTCAAGCACAGAAAACAGGCATTATATTGCTAGTTATGAATGAATGTCTCTACCTTCCTCGCCCGTTTTTCCCTGATTTTCTGATTCTTACTACAGTTGATACACAGTGACATCACAGTGACATCACAGTGACATTCCAGTTTATTTTTTTTTCTCTATTGCCATTTATTTCCATCTGTGTTTTGATTTAACCACCAAAACTTCGTAGTTAGGCTTGCGAAATGATCGTGTTCTGGATTAAAATATGTCTTTTAATCCTTCACTTTAAAAAAGGATGCTTAAGGGTGCCTGTTGTGTCAAAATGTGATGGTCCTGCCTGGTTGTGAGACCCATCTGTCATCGTGATGGGTGATTCATGACACCAGTGTCAGAGGACACCTTGTATTTATCTCTGAGATGCCATAGAGTTTGACTAAACAGCAGTGTTTAGTGCTGTGGGAATTAGAACAGCAATATACAACATAACGTTTTCTCAGTTGGGCCTCCAGGCAAACAGGGAAAATCTCTTTAACAACCATTATGAATAAAACGAGTGATCACTAATGAAACTTTAGTTAAAGTTTCAGGGGTAAAATTTTACTGTCCTCCAAATAAAGCCAACCTAATTTATTTATTTTATTATATTAGCAGATTTACATTAATTATATAAATCTGCAAAATACTTTGAAACTAAATCTTTGAATATAGCCTCAACCACACTGCAAGAGAGGTGGGCTGCTTTCCTTCGCATTTTAACAATCCAAACAGGAAGCTCAACGCAGGACTTTTACTGACATTTTAACGGGAACATTGTAACAAAACACTGCTTGTTAGTGAGGGTTCATTTCAGCCAGTTTGCTTCACAGGTGGACTCAAATCATGGAACACTATTAGTGGCCCCAAAGACCAGCAGCTGCCCAGTAATGGAACATTTACCAGTACCATTACAATTTGCAAGCAATAATAAATAGATAAACAACACTACATAACATTTTATAACTGCAGTTGTTAATGTGTCCTATCAGCCACGATACATGACCTAATTAATTCATAAAGTATTCTAAATGTTTTGCACAATACAAACCCGTTGTAACTGCTGAGTAAGCATTAATATCCATTAAGTCTATTTTTTTTTTTTTTTACAAAAGCTACTTATATTTACTCAAGTTATATTATTAATCATTTAAATTTGAACCATTTTATAAAATATATATAAGGTTTTCTGAACAGATTTCTGTTTTTTCCACTGTACATTTAGCTGTGGAAAATTCCTAAAGTCCTGACATCACTAGCAAACAATAATTACATGCAGAGATAGAGAAAGACCAACAGGGCCGGTTGCAGATTCATTTCTGTGTTACATTTCAGTCAGATTTACAAATAAAGGTTTTCAAAGACTTCTGTGAGAGTCACAATTCTTGCAGTTTGGCTAATTCAAGTTGAAATAACACATAATGAACCCACCTTCAGCTGACTGAGATACGGCCTCCAGGTGCCGTCCATAAGCTGGACCCTGTAGCGCTTGGTAAAATATCCTAGGTAGGAGATGAAGGTGGTGATGAGAAGAACATCTCCACACAGAGTCCTTTCCTGCTTCTTGAAGTTCTCTACAGCCTCTGCCCAGCGAACATTCTCTGATGCTAGACCACCCACCTAAACAGAAAATAGCAGCAGACCACTTTTAAAGTTGTTGTTTTTTTCATTTTCCCCAATGAAATACACGTCATTCCATCATCTTCCCCAAAGCCATTGTGGAAAAAAGAATCAAAATCAAATGATGGCTGCTGC